>NC_142372.1:5747027-5917027 GCF_059441005.1 Hippichthys cyanospilos
TACAGGGGTTTATACAAGTTACAGCTTATTTTAAATCTGAAAAAAATAGCTTGAAGTGCATCTAAAAGCCTGAAATGTTAATACTTATTCAAACTAGAAACACTTTTGACCAGTTGAACCATTTGATGCTAAAAAAAATGTAAATTTATCTGCAAAATTTGAGAATATTTTAACCTGAAGACAAACGTTGACATTGTACTGATTCTTTATCTAAACCATCTTAATTATTCATGTGATTTAGAAAAAAATGTTGACAGCAATTTATAACGTTTCGAAGCCGTGCAAAGGATTCTAAATGAGAGCCACAGCGCCACCTTTTGCCATAGCTGTGCTAATACAATACGCAGCACAAAATTCAATGATACTCATAAATGTGCAACATTTAGACCTATGAAAAACAATATAGCAATATTTAGCCTAATTTCCATCTCAACACCTGATGGTTGTCATAAACTCAAAAACAAGTCTTTCTTGTCCAAAAATGGCAAAATGGCCACACCCTGAGATGATACCATGCTCCAAAAAAACAAGTTATTGTCCCAAAAACTTTTGATTCGACTTCCTTTTATACGATTTTACTTAATATGATTTTACACTCGGGTGACGGTGACTTATCTTATTGACTCGGATGTTAGCTCCCGCCATTGCATTAGCTTCGCAAAATGGCCGCCGACCCGCTAATGGATCTCAATGGAAAATGTTTCTTTGAAGGGGGTAGCGGTTGTAAATTCATATTGACTCATTTTGGCAGTCGTGTTCTGTTTTTCTTTTCTCACAATCCAATTGCACATTTGCTCTTTGGGGTCATTTTAATCGTTTTCCCTTGCTGTTGAATTACATTTCCACTCTCTTTCTCTCTTTCCATTTGCTGTACGATATCAATCTGCAACAAAATAAGAGCCCTCGGGGGGGAAACGCATCTGCAAGGCTTCCGGATTAGAGAATGGAAATAAGCACTATTGATAGAGCAGAGAGCAAACTGAGACAACTCAATAAAAGAAAGTTGAAGGCTTTTTAAGTAGAATAATTCAATCCGCCGGGACGCCTCGGGCCACGAGGAGGAAAAGACGAAGAATTAGGAAAAAAGGCAAAGCGCGACCGGTCGCGGGAGCGCAATGTGTTTAAAAATGAATGTGGGGCATCTGTCCGCTTGTCGAGATTTATGGCATCTCGGAGAGAGTGTTAGCGTTAGGTCATAAAGCGCGGCAACAAATCCCATTATTAGCCCAGATGGCAGCGCAGGATTACACGAGCACAACTCCGAAATACGGCGCGGCACGGATCCCGACTTTTAACGAGCGACGTCAGCTGCGTGTTTCGCATTTCTGCTCTAACGGTCTTTTACGGTTTGTGTCTTCTTCTATGGTTCGTTTTCTTTTCGCATCGTCTGCGTTCAGGTCTTTTTTTTGTGCTATTTTCCTTCGTTGATGCATTTCTAAGTATTCCTTGCTTATTCTGCGTTTTCACACCAGACTCGCCCCTGCATAAAAACCTGACGAAGAAATCTCATGAAGAATGTCGTTCCTCCTCACTGCTGCCAGTGCAAGAGTAAACACACGCCGACCTTTACCACATCTTTTAGTTTTGTTAAGGTTCTGGAACTGAGAAGGAGAGATTTTACAGAGTCGGTCAAGTAAACTGCAACGTTTCATTTATTAGGGTTCGGCTTTTACTGTCGAAAAGACTGAAATGGCTAAAATGTGTGTTTGGGACCACACATCCGGACAACAGTAAATAATTTCCCCACGGGCAGAGCTATTGTTATAAATACAGGGTTCTTATAGGAACTTACTTGATAGGAAGAAAGGGTGTAAGTAAGCGTTGTGTATTGATGCTGATTTGTAATTTAAGGTCAGTAAGATGACAGTTTTTTGGACCCGTTATTCCCTCTGTTGGAAAAGTCTCTATCAGCCGCGAGCCTGGTGAGAATAAAGGTTCAAAATGATGGACGGATGCATGTTTTGCAGCCGGCCGGCATTGAACTACGTCATGAAGGGGGTGAGGCAGTCACACTGTAAGAGGTACGGCCTCTGCAAGCGGCATTTTACTTCCCGGTTAGGAATATCGGGATCCTAGAACTCATTATTAATAAGAAATTAAATCGCAAATGTACCAAACGTAATTTTTATGCATATATTTAATTGTGAAACGTGGAAAAATTCCATGTTTTAGGCCCATAAACAAAATGAAAATATTACATTTTCATATCACAGCATTATAAAGCATTAAAGTAGATTTGCTGATTCCTGCAGGAACCCTTAAAATCTCACAACCTCCCCTGAAATGACTTCAAGTAATCCCGGGGGTACTTGTATCCCCATTTGAGAACACCCTCCTCTATGCTTTACATCGTCAAGGGTTGAATTTTATATGGTGAGTGTTCTTCCTCTATAGTTCATGTTCTGTTGTGTGCCATCTTGAGTTAGCATCTTTCACAGATCGCCTTTTCTTGAACGCTGCAACTTTTTGAACAGCCTTTGTTTTTTGAATAAAAAATAAAAATGAGCAAACCACTCACCGCTGCTGTGAAATGTCAACAAAAATGTCAGCTTCCTCAGGGTGGAAGGACAAGAAAATTTCAGAGATTGACATGCATGATATTTTACAGCTAGTCAGTTTTAGGGGGAACTTTTGCCAATAACATTTGGGAATGTTGCAAACCAATCAATAGCTTTTTACGCTGTTCTAGTTAACATTGTATAGCAGCGCAAAGTTACCATTTTGGTGATTCTACCACGGGGATTCCCTCAACTGCGATCTCTTCTCCATTAGGAGTTTTTGAGTTTTTCCTTGGCCTTACGGGGGTATTTAGATCATGGGACGTCATTAATATTTGTCAACTGTGGACCTGTGAAGCCCTTTGAGACTTTCGTGATTAAGGGCTATGTAAATAAAGTTGACTTGACTCGACTACGGCAACAAAGCGGTGTCGTCTTACTGCACATATGTCAACACATGAGTCTAGATACCAGATAGCTGCCATGTTGTGCTAATTAGCCGAGGCTGTGGTAGCAGGCGGCACGTCCCGGCGGAACACTTGCCAAACAGAATTATTAAAGAGGCATGGTGGAAGTACGCGTGCAAACAGCGGGTTGAGTTTAGCATTCACACCTTCATCAATATTAACGGCTAGCTGCAGCTATTAGTATTGCGCAGGTTTTTAATTTGAACACCGATGTTTTGAAATAATGTTATGCCTCGCTCAAATAGGTGCAGTGAACTCCTGGCTGATTGTGTTTCCTTGTTCAATAATTGAAGCATTTGATGAGTGGAATTCAGTTACAGAATGTAACGAGTGTATGCCTTTTCTGTTTATGTATTTTTATGGATATATATGGATTTTTATGGATATTGTTGTGATGATTCTAAAATGATGTTTTGGAATCATAGTTTGTGCTATATTTAAAGTGGAATCTATTATTATATTCAAAATGACAGCATTCTTCTACTCAAAAAATTAATTTGTAAAATAAGTCATTTTGTAATATGTATTTTTTTGTAAGTAAAGACACTTTTTACATGTTAATATCCTAATCTGTTCTTAGGTTCTCAAATAATAATTGCAGCAGTTGACAGGCTGAATGCAGTTCATCTTTTTGCCTTGAGATGGCGCTGGTGTGTGGAGTGCACAGAGAACTTTAGGTCGTTTATTCATATGATGAGATGAATCTAGATGAAAAATGCAATCTCACAGTAAACATCATAGCTAAGGACTCATTTCTTTCAATTGTGGACAGGTTGGCATATTAATAAATGCTAAAAATGCATCAAAACTTGTAATTGTAATTACAAGCTCCAGCAGCGGAGGGGGTTGTGATGTCGTAATACTGTACGGTCTTGTTCGAGCGAGACTCGAAACACCAAAACATTTTTGCACTTTGTATCCTGAATTTCCCTTCGTAACAAGAGACAATTTTTTCCAAAGAGGCATTTGATAACCCAAATTTTTCGCCAGCAGAGATGTAAGTAGAGGTAGCACTCACTGTATTTGGCAGGGGTATCAATTACTCAATTTTTTGCTATCCGTCCCTGTATTTTACTGTACTGTCAATTACGATATGTGATCGTTTTTTTGTTTCTATTTTGGTAAATGGATTAATTTTTCATGCTAATTTTCTCAATTCGATAATCAGCGTCCACCTTCTACGCCGAAGCACTTGGCCTTCTTCACCTTCCATCTTTTGGCATTTTGGCGACGCTAACGAATCCCGCACTGATTTGTTTATATATTTACTAATTCACTTAGAGCCTCCGCCTCCATCCCCTCTAAGCGACTCCCCCCAATCCAATTTCAGCTGACATTTCTTGTGGAGATGCAAGGGATGACCTTTGAAGACGCCGCGCTTCCTGACAGAGATGTGAAGAAGGAGAAGGGCTAGCAAAAAAAACAACAACAAAAACGCAGCACTTCACACATGAACATGTGCCGGAAGAAGAGTTTGGCTCGTCAGCTAATTGAAATTGCAGGACGACTAGCCGCCCGCTCACGTGTCAACCGTTTTCGTAATTGTACGCGACAGCGTTAATAAGTTCACGTCGTGTGTGGCGTTGTTAAAAAACTGGTAAAAATCCATGTTTGAATCAGTGTGATTCACGGAGATAGAAAACGTGAGAACGTTTCATAGTTAGACTGGAGTTATTATCGGCATGATTATAAAAGATTCGAACTGGAGAAGAAGACATCAACCAAATAGTCGGGAACTACTGAAGACGTAAATGAGAAAGAAGCAAACCATAAATAAATGTGTGAACACAAAAATATAAAAATCATAGAAGAAACTATTGATGTAAATGAACAGCACAAAAAATCGAAAATCGTAGAAGTGGTAAACTATAGAAGACGGAGAATACTGAAGACATAAATGAGAAAAAGCGAACTATCGAAAAATAGCACAAAAATATAAAAATCAGAAAAGAAGTTGTAAATTATTGAAGAAGAAGAAGCAATGAGCAATGAAAATTATATATCGTAGAAGTAGCAAACCGTAGAAGATGGAAATTACTGAAGATGTAAATGAGAAAGAAGCAAACCATAGAAAAACATGCGAACAGTACAAAAATCTGAAAATCATAGGAGAAATCGTAAAACATAGGAAACGGAAAGTCGTGAAGACGCAAACAGTAGAAAAACAGCAAAAATATTTAAATCATTGAACAGGTCGTAAAACATAGAAGATGTAAACGAGGAGTACACCGTAGAAAAACGTGACTAGCACAAAAAAAATTAAAAAACGAAGAGGAAGTCATAATCCATAGAAGACAAAGAAAGTGGATGCGAACCATTTAAGACGAGACAAAATTTAGAAGAAAGTTTGCATCTTATTTCACGGTTATGATCTTCTAAAGTTCGGATTTTCTTCAATCACTATGGCTCAGTTTTTCTTTCTCCATTTTTTTTTTTTTGCTGTAGCACTGCAGGAGCATCTCAAATAAATAATAGATAACTCAATGCAAATCTCAACACTGAATCGCTAGCGAGGTTTATCCATCCAACAAAAACGAACAAGTACTTCACATTTTAGGTGAATTAAACATTTTACCTTTTGTACACAAAAAGCCTGCGGCAATGAGTTGAAGAACGGATGCAGCATAATTAAGGAAAAGGACACTTCACTGTAATACAATGTCACATATTCTCTTTTACATATTTTTGCATATATATTTCTATACATACATATTTCTCATCAGTTTTGTTGCATGCCCTTAATGTTTTTCTGCTACGTGTTAGTTGTTTGGGTTTTTTCATTTTCTTAGTGGCTACGACCTTTTTTGTCAACCTGTTTGTAACATTTCACATTATCTATTACGTTAGCCAGCTGACTTTCATTTATCAGAATTTGATTGTTTTTTATTTCAACATTTTGATGTTTGAAAATATTTTGATGTTTAAATATACTGTTTCAATCTCTTTTGATGATAAACATGAACCGAAAAGGACAAACTGCAAAGTGAGACAGTAAATATGTGCAAAGGAGTATCATTTTTTTTTTTTTTTAGATCTGTCAACTGTAAAGCAGACAGGAAGGTTAAATGTATAGAAAGACAGACCCATAATGTACCCCCAGAGTTGGGGTACAATTTAAATTCACAAATGTAGGGGCTGAATGTTAGACAGTTAAAAAAAAAAAAAAAAAAACAGCTTATTTCATGTTTTTCATCCTGAGAATCTCACGGCCCGCTGGACCAACACGCACCCAAATATTGGGGCCTGCCCACTCTCGCCACGCATGCTGCCCCGATGAGCACGCTAATAGAGTACTGAATGTCCGCAGTCTGTCACAGCCACCATATACTGTTTTTAATTCATTTTGTAAAACCATTTCTCAAACCTAAATTGCTTATTATTCGTTAGCCAACATTTAATCTGTGTTGATTTTTATATGCCGGGAACAACATTTGTGATGGCTCCCGAGTCAATGAAAGTGTTTTTTTTTTCTTTTTGTTTTTTTAACCGAGTAAGCAGCCTTAAAAATGTGACATTTCGCTTTTGTTGACACAACAAAACCATATTGTAAATGATAAAAAAAAGAAAATGAACGCGATCCACTGTACTGAGAAACGATTGTATTTGTGTGATCATAAATGAAAAAGCTGGAAACGTGCTTTCCCAGGTGCCTCGGCGAGCTGAGATGCAATTCGTTGCATCCGGCACAAACTTCAAAGAGCAACGCTTCATTATAATCGTGGCAGACGTGCAGGTAGGCAAAGCCGGGTGGTTGCTTGGTTGGTTGCTTGCTTGCTTGGTTTGCTTGGTGAGCTCTGGGGAAACTGACGATATAAATAGTCGATTCTTTAATCTCTGGGAAAATGAAATAATCTGACAATGGTAAAATCTTCTCATCTGCTTTTAGAGCTTTCTTCACATCCAAAAGAGGATAGATACTACAATGTCCTTGAAAATGGGACCTTGTAGTTCTGGTGAGGACCTCAGTAAACACAATAAAATAAATCTGCCCAGGAGGGAATGGTAAGGAAGGGAAAGAAGGAAAGGAAGGGAGGAGGGAATGTACATAGGTAGTAGGAGGAAGGAAGGAAGAAAGAATAGATGGAAGTATTGAAAGAAGGATAGTTGGTGTAGTTAGGTAGGATATAAGGTAGGAAAAAAGGAAGGAAAGAAGAAAGGAATGTAGGTAGAAAGAAGGAAGGTCATAAAGAAAGAAAGAAAGAAAAAAGAAAGGACAGAAAAAGAGGGAAGGAAGGAAGGAAGAAAGAATAGGTGGAAGTATTGAAAGAAGGATAGTAGGTGTAGTTAGGTAGGATATAATGTAGGAAAAAAGGAAGGAAAGAAGAAAGGAATGTAGGTAGAAAGAAGGAAGGTCATAAAGAAAGAAAGAAAAAAGAAAGAAAAAAGGTATAAATAGGAATGAATAAAGGGCAGAAAGAGGGAAGGAAGGAAAGAAGGAAGGGAGGAACAAATGAAGGAAAGAAGGACGTATTAAAAGACGGAAAGTAGATGTAGTTAGGAAGGTAATAAGGTAGGAAAAAAGGAAAGAAGAAAGGAATGTAGGTAGAAAGAAGCAAGGAAGGAAGAGTAGATGGAAAAAAGGTTTGTGTAGGTATTTAAGACGGAAGGTAGAGAAGAAAGAAAGAAAGAAAGAAAGAAAGAAAGAAAGAAAGAAAGAAAGAAAGAAAGAAAGAAAGAAAGAAAGAAAGAAAGAGAGAAAGAAAGGTGTAACTAGGAATAAATAAAGGACAGAAAGGGAGGGAAGGAAGGAAGGTAGAGAAGAAAGAAAGAAAGAAAGAAAGGTGTAGGTCGGAATATACTGTATAAAGGACAGCAATGGAGGGATGGAAGGAAGGTAGAGAAGAAAAAAGAAAGAAAGAAAGGTGTTAGTAGGAATAAATAAAGGTCAGAAAGGGAAGGAAGGAAGGAAGAACAGATGGAAGTATTGAAAGAAGGAAAGTAGGTGAAAGGTATGTAAGAACGTAGGAAAAAGGAAGAAAAGAGGGGAGAAGGGAAGGAAAGTATAGGTGGGCAAATTGAAAGAAGGAAGGTAGGCAGGGGTAGGAAGGGAAGAAGTAATGAATGTAGGTCGAAATAAGGAAGGAAGAAGGGAAGGAGCAAAAGAAGGAAGAATAGATGGGATTATTGAAAGAATTGAAATAGGTATAGGTAGGTAAGAAGGTAGGCAAAAAGGAAGGAAGAATGAAAGGAAGGATATATAGAAGTATTAAAAGAAGCAAAGTAGGTGTAAGGTAAGAGGGTAGGAATAAGGAAGGTATGAAGAAAAGAAGAAGGCAAGGAAAGTATAGGTGGACATATTGAAATAAGGAAGGGAGGCAGGTAGAAGAAGGAAGGAAGGAAGGAGGGAAGGAAGGATGAAGAGATGGAAGTATTGAAAGAAGGAAGGTAGATGTAAGTTGGTAGACAAGAAGGAAGGAAGGAAGGAACAGTCAAAGCCTCATAATGAAGGCTCTTATTTCCTTCAACCTAAGCCACAAACGAAAGGTTAACGCTTGCTAAAAACTGTCATTTGAAAACCAAAACCTAGTCTGAAAGCCTCATTTGCCCCCCTAACCCAAGTTTGAAATCCTAATTCGACACCCCGACCCTTCGAACGTTTCCTTCGAACGAAGCAGGAAACAAAACGCCGCGTCCCTCGCTTCAAAGTCGGCGGGGAAAACGAGGGCAGGAACCTCAAAGTGCGGATGTTAACGAGCAGCCGGCCGCCTTAATGAAAATTGTCGTCAATCTAATGAGAGACACGAACGGTGGCCGCTCCACTCCCAAGCTTTTTAGCCGCTGTTCTGATTGCATTTGCCGGTCGGACCGTTGTTAGATGGCGTTGAGCCGCCGCGAGCCGCTCTTACCGTCTTCCGTCGCCGCTTTATGAAATGCCTCTCGGTGGAATCAATAACAATGTTAGACTTGATTAAAACACTAATAAGTACCCCCGCAAAGGATTTTACTCAATCATAGCGGCGCTGTGCAGCAGCCGCTTTGTTTTTGTTTTTGACGAGACGTGAGCGAGTCGCTGGAGCATGATGATTATGTTTGCGTCTGGACTGGAATGTTTGCGTTCTTCCTAAAGGGAAAAAAAAAAAACGCGCTTGTGCAGGATGTAATAAATAAATTTAGCATTTGAAGCAGCTGTGTTTGGGAGGGAAACATTAAAAACGAGGACTGGACTTTTTACATCTTTGTTTTAAATAACAGGTGTAAAACATGTTTCTGGTTATAATACCAAATTTGCATTTTGATGTGCCCAATCTCGCTTTTGAAAAGTGTTTACCGACCTTTTGATTTCAAAACTGTTTAGAAATTTGACAAACACACCCAAAATGAATTCCATTTCGCAGTCATAACAACCTTCTGACAAAAATTATAACTGCGAGTTGGACAGCCTATTTTAAAGTGATGACTCACTTCTACCGAAAAAAACGAACAATTAAAACAATACTTCCATTATCTAGTCATTTTCAAAAGTCAAAAATGTCATATTTAGTCTACAATTAATCCGATAATTGAAATATTTGTCGCATACAATTACCTCATTCAATCACATATTTTAAAGGGCCCATATTGTGATATTTTAAAACTTGCACAATGAAATATGCTCAAATAAATAAAAATATTTTGGGGATTGAAAACGGTAATACTTTTAAAAACACATTTTGCAACTTGCAGTCAAAGGAAAATGATATCACCCAATCACTGTTCGGCTTTTGAACGTCACATGACCAAATTTGGTCACCTGACAGCAAGTGGCACTTTAAATTCCCTTTCAATTTGGCAACAATGAGAAAAATAAATGATGGTAGTGTTGGTTAGGAGTGGTAGAAGCTAAAAAATAATTTTCAAACACTAATGCTGGGGAGAGTTGGGAGAAAATGGCTGGAACAAACTTTTATTTTTGGGGGGGGGGATTTCAAGTTTGAACAGTATTTAATGATAACATACATTGAAACGCTAACCCTTGTACATTTAGGTTAAAAAAAAAATTCTCAATATGATGCGATGCATTCCGACAAGCAAAATTACTGCGAAAACCTTCAAAAAAAAAAAAAAATCCCTTGTGAAATTCTCAACCGCAAGTGATCTCCATTTTCTTTTTGATACACTTCTTGTACTGGATCTCATCTAATATTGAAAACATTATTAATATTATTATAATAATATTGTGGTCACGCTACATCTGTTAAGCATCCTGTAGTTCCTCCCAGCGATCCAAAATCTTCCACGTGAGACGACAGCTGGGCTAGAGTGCAACACTGAGTCTCTGCTGTGCCAGTATGTACCCCGAACACGCACACACACGCACACACACGCACACAGTCCCAAGGAGAGGATTTAACACTGCTACAGTTAATTAAAACAGGACGAGGCAGCCACATGCCCGTGCAGTGTGCCACACGTATTGTTTCCGGCTGCAATGAGATGTGACGAGCAAAAAAAAAAAAAAAAGTGTCGCTATTGTTTACAAATGTGACTATCAAGTAGACAGAACTCCATTTGTACAAAATCAATGACGGTTTTTGCAGCGGCTGCAATCGGCGACGGTTTTGATGATTTTTTTTTTTTTTGATGGATGTTTTAGAATTTTGTATAGCCTTATCTAGAGGAGTCAAAAGGCATTACAAGCGCTTCACGAGGCTTCGTTTTGCCATCACTAAACTGCACATTAAGCCCACCTGGCGCAAAAAAAAAAAAAAAAATGCTAAAAAGGATGAAACTGGCAGAACTTGAAATTGCGAGTAATAAGAAAGAATGTTTTTATTGTCAATCCATCATAAAATGTATTTGTGTAACGTCTCGATTATATATAAAAAATAAAACAGCCATTACCTCAAAGTCAATTGCAAAGAACGAATGCTCTTCTTTCTACTTTCCTATAGCTCAATTGCATTCCGTTTAATCAAATAAGAGCAAACAAGGCCGGCTAACGTCACACAAACAGACTCGCAAAAAAACTCCTTTCTTCCGAAGGCTCGGCAGCACGGACATAAAGAGCCCGCGAGGTTTGTTCATTTCATGAATTGTTTACAGCATCGACAGACGCTCTCTCGCTCGCTCTCTTTCTTGTTGTTTTATTGTGTTACGCTGAGATGAATTCATGCTCGGGCTGCTGAGGGGCTGCGGTGAAAATGTAATTCCTGCGTCGCATCAGCGCTGTGCCTTTATTAATTTTACAAGGCTGCTGCGTCGTTTAGCCTCATCACCGAGTGCGCGTTGGTTACTGTGGCAACCAAATCTCAATTTTTTTTTTAATGAAAAATGCACAAGGTCGACCGTAAATTAGATGTTCCTGGTCAATTTTTTCCAGGAAATAAAAGATAAGAGGAAAGATTTAAAGAAGAGGTTCTAATATTTGGGGGGAGACATTATGTCACCCCTTTGATGAAACAACTTGCAATTGGCTGGCAAGCAGTTCAGGGTGTCCCCCCCCCCCCCCCTACTGCCCGAAGACAGCTGGGATAGGCACCAGCGAGCCTGGAGCATAAATGGATGATGAAACAGCTACCATTTTCAACAGTAAACACGATTTTTTGAGCGATTAAAACTAATGTTTAATAAATTGATTGTAGAAACTATATCTATATATCTATTCATCTTTTTTGTATTATTTTATTTTATTATTATTTTATATTATCATTAATTGTATTATTTATATTTTTATTGTCATTTTACATTAAGTTTACATAATTATTTGGTTTATTTGTATTTTTATTATTTTATTTTATTTACAGTATATGTCTATTTTTTATTTTTATTTTTGTATTATTTGATTTTATTTTCACTTCTTTTCATTAATTTTTGAATCTGTAAATTTATTTATTTACTGATTTTTTTTTTTTTTTAACTTGCAATGGTTCCACTAACAACAAAGCGACAAAAAAAGGGGACTTCAATTATCAAAATGACAAAATTTGCAGACTGCAGTTTGAGGATTGCTGCTTTAAAAAGCGCCCGTGGGGGGGAAAAAAAAGTGACCATTAGGTATCGAGTGAAGTGTTTTAACAACCTGTCGCTTGGCACGTTGACTATTTCCATTTCATTAGAGGGCAAAAAAAAAAAGGTGAAGTTTCTCCTTGACAGGCCTCAAGGACATGTACGCGTTTCAACAGCAGCCGCACTTATAGCCTGCACCGCCATGCAAATTTATGGAAATGCAGGTAAGGTTGGCGGAATGAAAATTTACCATCCAGGCATCTTCATATAATGCCTTGTTATCTTCAAGAGATGGTCCGCCACCCACGTCGTGACAGCGCAGGCGGTAGCGTAACAAAGACATATGAGGGGTTTCAAGTTAGCGTTGTAGGGAAAGCGAGGCAGATGGGTTAAAGGTGATAGATGAGTGACAAAATTAAATAAAACGTCAAAGCTGCTGTCACAGTTGTAGCAAAGGGCTAAGACTGTATGGGAGTTGAGGCAAATTGCTTGGGGCAATGCATTTTTTTCCTCTGAAAATGCAGACTGATTTTGATTTGCAAGGTGAAATCTTATCTGTCTGTCTGTCTGTCTGTCTGTCTGTCTATCTATCTATCTATCTATCTATCTATCTATCTATCTATCCTAGCTAGCTAGCTTAGTTAACTAGCTAGCTATAAACTGTATCCATAATTTTTAGTTTGCTACTGTAGCCAGCTAAAAAAATATCTATCTATCTATCCATAGTTTTTTAGTTTGCTACTGTAGCTAGTTAAAAAATTATCTATCTATCTATCTATCTATCTATCTATCTATCTATCTATCTATCTATCTATCTATCTATCTATCTATCTATCTATCTATCTATCTATCTATCTATCTATCTATCTATCTATCTATCTATCTATCTTAGTTGACTAGCTAGCTATAAACTCTATCCATCGCTTATAGTTTGCTACTGTAGCTAGCTAAAACATTATCTAACTATCTATCTATCCATCCATCCATCCATCCATCCATCCATCCATCCATCCATCCATCCATCCATCCGTCCTTTTGGTAAACAAAGCTAAGTCACATTCTGAGGTAAATGCCGATTGGCTGTTTGGAATAAATTGAGAGAATCCTGTTGTGTGTTGGACGGCAGAAGGAAAACATGATAATGCAAGAGAATGTAAGAGTTGTCGGTCGATGAATTTTCAATTTCAACCACCCGAATCAAATCTTTGATCAAGGAAGTGATTTGCATTTGTTTTGTAAAGAGTTGGCTTACCAAAGAAGTTTAGCCTACCGAGTAAATGCAAAGTACCTGCGATTGTAGCTACAGTTAGATATGGCAACAAAGAAGCTAATGTAGATAACTTTAGCAAAGCTTTGTTGTGTTTGAGTAAATTAGTGACGGACATGATGGATTTTTTTATTTTAATAATAATTTCTAATTATCTGACGAGCGCCGCGGCAAAGGAAAACAGCACCATTCCTTCTGTTGCTCCGACATAAAGATTGCAGCCAGCACTTGGGACTAATCTCAAACATAGCAGAAGGTAAATGGCTCCAAGTGCATCTGTTAAAGTTTGGTAAATAGAATAAATGACGGGAGAGACTTTTTTATTGTTCCATATCATTCTTTTGATCCACAATAATAAAACAATATATTGAAATAAAAATATATCATGTATGTGTAGGTAGGATTAATAAGAGTTAGATGTAATAATTACAGATCTTAATTCATTCATCACAATCTTTAAATGCACAAAATAATCTCGTGAAACCATGATTGAATATCCACAGGAAGTCATTCAGTCAATGCAGTTTTAAACTCATAAATATCTGGAGTGCCGTTTTGCTTTGCAACCCTGAAAAATAATGACCAAATTGTACCAATTCTGCCGTCCTGATTCGAAACGGGCATTAAAGCACTTCATGATGTTAGTTGCTCTCTGCTCGTTTGCGTGACAGATGGTCTAAAAAGACTTGTTCCATATTGTACGGAGAAACATAGCCAAGAACAAAAAAAGCACAACACTTGTGAGTGCGGTAGGTGGCCGTGGGTTTTAAAAAAAAATAATTAATTAACATCTGTTTGGCGGATCCGTACCGAAATGCTGTATTTTTCTTTCATGGTCAGCAGTTGAGTCATTTTTGTTTTAATTATGCTAACAAACTAGCAAATGTAGCTGTAAACAAAACACTCTCACTTGGAAGAGGAAACTGCTGCACTAATACAATGGGAGTCATTTTGTTTAAATTCAGTGGAACTATTATAAAGTTGAAATAACTACTAAAATGTTGTTCATAAAAAGTCAAGAATTGGAATTTCGTCAGAGGAAAGCAATTTAAAACACCGCAAAGCAAAAACAATGGTAGGGTAACAGTATTATCCAGATGCTCCACACTACAAATCATTTTATTCATGAAACGTTTTTTTTTTCTTCTGCCCTTTCTCTCAGTGCAAATACAAGCAGAAGATTGGCGAGACGTTGACGCTGTAACACGTGGGCACAGCTGGCAGTCTCTCCAGGCGGCCAGCCAGCGCAGTTGAACGTGAACCGAATGACAATGACACAGTCCTGCCAGAAGGACCTCCCGTTTCGGCGGAGTCAACGGTCGCGACGGTTCCGAGCTTGCCGGGACACGAACAAGCGCCGCGGAATTCAGAACATGAAAAATAGGTTTGGCTGCACAGCTGGAGCAGTTCCGTCTCACTAGCTTGAGCTAGAGCTAGAGGTCTCACATCAGTTGGCCAGTGACTGGTTGCGGCTAACAGCAGTTCAACAGCATTATTTTCAAAAAAAGAAGCGAGCAGACTGAACTGACGTCCGAGTCACACACAGGGATATTACAGTAGCTTTTAAGAAGAAAGTGATTCTTGTAGCGGAGCAAGTTGCGAATCGTGAGTTTGCTTTGAGCTAAGAGGCTAACCGTCCTCGCACGTCGATCTAGAGTGGAACCAGTAGCCAACCAAGCAGGATAACGAGGATGTACAATCAGTGTTCACATTTATTTTAAGAATCGCTAAGTGAAATTCTCCCTAAGGCTCTCTCTAAGGAACACTCCGTGCGGGAACTACTGCACGTCTCACTCTCACTCATTATACCCGCAAAAAATACATAACAAACGATGGAACACAAGAAAATATGAAGAATTTTGAAAGACGAGATTTCTTCTGTTTGTATCGAATTTGTACACTGCCGCCAAACTATTAGTCTGTCATATACATGGTAACATAGAAAATACCAGAATTTGACCATAAAATGAAGGGTGCGTCCTATACACAGGTGCACCCTATATTTGGGGATTTCGGGATGCGTTATTTGCATGATAACCAACATTTATATTCCAAAGCATTTGACTCAAAGGGAATATACAGTGCTGACTAAACAAATGGGTCCAAGGATTGACACTTGATGCACCCCACATGCCATGCCATTCGATCAGATGGTCAGAAGGTAACTCCTTTCCACCAAGTAGGACCTGAACCACTTTAGGAAGAATGAATTCTACTCAAGATTCCCAAACAGCTTAACAGTATACTATACCAAGGTAAAATGAAGCCTCATGAATCAGTTTACGATTTTGCTTTTTTGCACTTCTAGATGACAATTTTTTGGTTTGGATATTTAACCTTTATGCAGTATGATGACCATTTTTGTGTCATTTCGTTCCTCATCATTCTCACGGTATGGCACCCTCCTAGTAATGTGATATCTAAGTGAGTATACCATGTTGAAATTTAACACCATCTGGATAAAATTTCAGCTCCCTCGTGCCTTCTTTCAATGCTTTCCTTTTGATGTGAGATGCCTTTGATGTAAAAAATTAATGGATTACCGCACAAAAGTTAACATAGGTTCCACTACACTAGCCTTTATCTTAAAACCAAACGTACCATCAAAATGGGTAAAACAATATAAATCACGAGTGGCTGATGAGGCTCGGTTGCTCGATAAAAACAGTTTGAAGGGCTATTTTTTTCATTAATTTTCAAGGAGATGCTTCTAAGCGAGTTCGGGTGCCATTTGTTAACAATCAGTAATTAGTCACACGTTGTATAAGGAACGATAAGGAAGGTGTCATGGGAGATTTTGGAACTGCGAGCAACGCAACAAAGTGTCAGACAAACAACAGCTTGGAAATCAAAGTGCGGCGTCTTCCGGAAGCTGACGGCAGCCTGCCAGGCCCTTTGAGCCCGTCGGGATCCCTGACAACGGCGACGGGAGCCGGTTGCCACGCGGCAAACCGCGTCGCGGCCGTCAAGGTGTTTCGACGGAACAACACCTGCTCAGCTTGGGCTTGGACGACTGCCATCGCCCAACGCGGCATTTCCAGTACATCCCGCCGCTCGCCGTTGCTGTCGCCGCATCGTTTTGATGGCGCCAGGCGGAGAATAAACGGGCTGACCGGCGCTGTTAAACTGGCAGCGAGCCCGGGCCTCCCTGCCAGGCTGAGGCCTGCGTGAAGCCGCCTTGACCCTTACCGGGCCTGCCAGCTCATCATTGTCAGCGCGACCCCTGACTGAGTGGGTCAATCAGAAGCAGATCTGGCGGCCCGGAAGGTGACGGGTGACTGGGATGTCAATCAAAACGTCACTGTGTGTCAAAGACTTGTCAGTGCTAATGAAAGTTCCCTACTCACAGTACTCACGCTGGTGTAATATACTGTATACACACACACACAATATACATTATATATATATACATTATATATATATACATTATATATATATATATATATATATATATATATATATATATATATATATATATATATATATATATATCGTCAATCATTACAAGACGGCACGTCAGCAAACTGTATTCAAATAATTTGTACCTATATGTATATTAGTACGATAGTATCCTGTAACTCATAATAGATATTGTTTGAAACCTTAAAAATGACCTAAAAATTATTGAAATTTTTTAGAGTTAAGAAAAATCCACAATTAGGTTATTTTCTAAAATTGCTCTACTGTAATATAAATATAACAACATTACAGATTATTATACTATATAATTTTTACAGATTTTTTTTTTAAGGTCATTGGTTTTGATTATTTTTCCAGTTACCACATAACTGTAATAATTTCAGAATTTGTCCCTCTAAAACATTTTTTTTCAATGTTTTTTACCTGTTTACTCATGATTTTGATGATGATTGAATTTTTTCTTTTGTATTAAACGTTCTTGTTTAGTATTTATATTATATTTATTCAGTACAACGGCTTTGTTTGCTATTGTTTTAATCATTTACAATTGATCTTTTAATTAAATACATATTTTTAAACAAACTACAATTGCAATGTTGACTAAATATCTGGTCTCGAGTCTTTAAAAAGTATCTCACAATTGTGTTTTTATTGTGTAAATGCGCTACAGACTTGTTTTATTTTTTTAAATACTTTTTTAGTTGGGCGACGGATAGGCAAAAAGAAGGTTCCCCACCTCAGAGTGTTCATGTAAAATCAGGTCAATGTTTAGTGCACGGAAACTTCAGGCTATTTCCGCAAATACTTTTTTTTTTAAAACTGTTTATTCAAACAAGTTTTCCCTCAGGCTTGTTTACATTCCAAACTTTTTGCTCAAACTCTTATGAAAATGAAAAGACCCTGGCTTGAGATTTCAACTAAGGTCACTTTTTATTGAGCGAAAGGAAAGTTTGCCATGCAAATATTTGAGCGGATTTGATTTTAAAATGACAACCGCGGGCATAGCAGCTGACGCCGATGTTTTACCCGTCGCTATGACATGACTTAATTAAAGTGCAATCGTCTTTCTTTAACTCCTCCAGACTTAATTGGATCATTAGCATGGGGGGAATTTAATTACAAGCAAGAGAGAGCTTCTCTGTATTAAATACACGGCATATGCGCAAACGTCCTAAAGCCAGACTTTTAACGTGACGGGGGCAATTGTGTTATCGTCAGTTGTCAGGTAATTTTTTTTTAAGGTGCAAACAGATTGGTTAAATGTCAGAATAACCTTTTTTGGGGCGAAGTGACTGGAGCTGCAATTGCATTACATATGCTCAGGCGCTTTTTGACAGAATTTATAAGTGAAAAACATAACTTTAACAAAATCAGCACGTAGAGTTGGCAGGGACCTATGTTGAATAAAAATTAGGACGTCAATGAAGTTGTTCTTAACAAGCAGGGATAGCGCGATACGTTTTTTTTTTTTTTTCATTCCAATACGTATTACATTTATTTTAGGCTAGGTTCACACTGCATGGGTAACTAATATTTTCATTCTGTTACATTGAGGTTTGAAAGGAGCAGGAAAAGTGCAGTATTTTGTGCCGTGACGGCAACGTCTCCCACATTTTGTTGTGCTTCCCTTGGAATATTTTCAAGCTTCTTTGCCTGGATTGTTGTTTTGTTTTGTTTTTTTTTCCCAAGCTGCTTCCGCCGTTCTGAGAGCAGAATTATGACATTAGTCTCATGTTTGTTACGTGCAAGTTGGATAAATGCGAACTAGCTGCTCAGAAAATACGTAACAACTCATATCAGATTTCGTACTACATACCTCAAATGGCCTAGGTCGCATTAGAAAACAAATCTGATACGTGTCGTTCAGACTGCCATTAAAACATCAGATATAGGTCGGGTGGAACTGAGTCACTTCAGGTTTCAGTGAGAAACTAACCTTAGTCACTTAAAAAGTTCTTTAATATTACGTGGATGCAATTTGCTTGAGGCAACATCTGAAATCGATTCTCAATTTTTTAACTGCACAAAATATAAGCGGCGCAAGTAAAATGAGCTTGGAGGAAACGATTTTCATGATAAGAAAGTTAGCGTTCCATCGTTGGACACTTCAATTTCCAGAAGATATCACTAAAAAAAAAAAGGATAAAAGTTCGAGCTTGTTCAGACTCTAGTGCTAATTGTACTTTTGGGTTTCTTTGGAAATGATGAGCAGCGTTGAAACACCATATGCTAATGGAGCCTAAGCACACTCAAGGTGACTTTACAGCAAGACTCCTTTTGCTGATTATCACACGATTGCATGAGTCTTAAGATGTGATTGCTAACGTCACTTCAGACGATCGTTAGCGTCTCTGAAAGTCTCTCGAGCCGCCTCGTCTCAAATGAAAATTGTATTTTTTGAAGCTCAACAGCAAAAGCCAGTGTGTGTGGTTATTTTACCAATAATCCGCTTTGAATGCAGAGGAGGCTTTACAAGATGTTGCCTTCCACTGCAATTAATCTGATTTTCCAATATAAAATGGAGGAAACTATTGCCAGGATTACAAGGCCACAACGTCCCCGGGTTTCCATATATTGAGCAACGCATAAAATGTTACGGCCCAGAGAAAATCGTCAAATATATGATTTGATACGTTCTACTTTCATCGTTCAGGTTTAAGTCACTTTGAAGGACGACTGCGTATGAGTACTGAGTACTAAGCTAAAGAACAATTTAGAATCGTCAGTTTGTGCATGTTTTTTTTAAAAGCTGATGATGTACTTTTTTTTTAACTGAAGAAAATATCAGTAAACTTATAAATGTGAGTCTTTTCGTGACCATTGAAGACAGTTTTGTTTTGAAATATTAAAATGAGATACCAGCCAATGTACATTTTTTAAATTAGGACAACAAAGTCCTCAATGAATGGATATTTTTGTCATAAAGACAAGAGACAATTTGTTGACACTGAATTAAACTCGAACTCTTTTACTAACCTAATATCTGTTTTTGTACATACTGGCGATGATTCAAAATTTTCAATGAACATGAGGTATGGCCTCAGGTTATGTCTAAGGTCACAAATGTTTGTACAATGTTCCTTAATTATGCTTATCAACTGGAAACAGGAAAACAGCAAATTTTACGTAGCAGAACCATTAAAACTGTTGGCGATTCACTAAATTGCATTTACTACCTTCACCAACACACACGTAAGTGTTTTCTGAAATACTGACCGTTTTTGTTACAACAGAAAAATTGACCTTTTAAACTAACATTTTTTAAACACTAGATAATACATTTCTAAACATTTAGGACAATTTCGAGCTGACATTAAACCAAACCCGTTACAATCAACATGTAGGCTAGTGCACACTTGAATATAAACAAAAACACTAAAGTGAACCGAAAATTTCTTTGATTGTACTGTGAAGGGAAGCCAGCTCAAATAAATGCGACTTAAACGGGATCAGATTTGGACCTGTATTTGTTTTGCTCTGAGTCTGCAATGCTAACCAATCTTCTATCTATTTCTGCAACTGAGAAATCAGCCCACTAGCGCACTTACTGCACCCTGTGGCATTTTTTTGTCTCGGTGGCCAAAAGGGTTCATCGATAAGGGAACGAATATGACCTCATCCTCCTACACCAGATAGCAATCTGTGCTGCAGCTGTTCTCGATTCCTTTATCCAAATACGCGCAAGAGGGTCTGGTTTGATTGGCAGTAGCTGTGTCAAAGGGCACATCACTGTGTGCACAGAAGAACTGGCTTCTGTCTTAGTACCAAGACTTCCCTGAGAGAAGCAGCGCAGGTACCAAAGTGCTTCTAGAAAAGCCAAGAAATACAAAGAAGTACAAGGATAAGAGGCTAGGCTAACTGCTAGCTTGTCTGGTAACTCCTGTACTTTGTCAGGTAAGTCACTATTGTTAATTTTATTGTGGCAAATGATCTGTGAGACATGTTGTGCAAACAAATGTGACAAGCCTCACAATTCTCTATTCACATTGTTTCTGTGATCAAAATAATTGAAAAGGGTTGACGTTAGTGTTGTAAACAAACCACACAAACTGAAATTAAAACATCATCGGGACTAGAGCGTATTGAGGCCCAGACAAGGCCTGGAGCTCTAGACTGAGACATGACCAAGACTGCATATGAATATGGGCAATATAGGAGGGTACATCTTGGTGGAAACGCACATTGTTCAGGGGAGTGAGAAAAGGTCACAGCGACGGAAAATGATGTGGAAGCGATGACGAAGACGGTGAAACGGTATTGATTCGATTCTCTCGACATTTTTCCTGAAATTTTCACTGAAATTCACTGTTCTGAAAAATACAAGTTATTCTTTTTAAAATTAAAGACATAGGTATATCTTCTTTTTTTTTTTTTAAATGAACCGTACATTAACCCAAACCACTGACCTCAGCAAACAACACCTCACAGTGGTACTGGCCTGGTCCTGACTGGTCTAAAGCAAACATCCCGCATCTGTCCCGTCTAAGACCGAGACAATACCGAGTAAAACTGCTTTTGATTCCCGGACGAGAATTTTCTCGAGAACACTTTTTAAAGGGCGCTCTTGAGAACCACAGCAGTATTTATAACAGCCATTTTAAACACGTTCGGGACAGATTAGGGAATAGTAAACATTTTCTTTAAAACGGACGACCCAAAGATAATCCATCCCTAAGGATAATCTTTCAAAAAAAATCAGATGATGGAAACTTTTTTTTTTACTTTGATTGCAAGGGAAGGAACTTAAATACATAGTGAAGCCTCAGGACACGGAGAATCTTATTTGGCCTCTACTGATTGGTTGCCAGGAGAAAATCTAACATGACGACTCCTCGAAAGTACCCCATAAGATGACCAGCACGCCACGGACAAGCTTCTTCACACCACCTTTAAAAGCAATCCGAAGGAGTCCAAGTCCTGGCTATTTTTAGCCCTGCCACAGGTTCAGGTGAGGAAAAGCTTGCATTCTCTCAATCATCCCTGCACCCCCCTCTGACGGCAAACACTCGGGAGGATCAAACGTAACGGCAGCGAGAGGACGCAGTGGACCGCGAGCGGAAAGATCGGACTTTCATGTCGGCGGAGGCTATTGATCACGACGCTAAGGCTGACACATGGAGTCCCTCGAGCCCGAAGACACGACACTTCAGATTAACTGGAGCCCCCTGCCCGTCACTGGCGCGGATCGCATCAACCACCTGCTGTCTGCCGGGACCTGCATGGCCACCACGCAAGATTAAGCCGTCTGATTATGGATGTTACACACAGCATTGCTACGCTGCCGAGCAACGCCTTCAATTTTCAGGACGCTAAACCAACTGTTAAAATGAGACATGCAATTTTGAACGCAGCGGGCATAGTATGGACATCCTGTTACGTTTTCTAACGTTCGCGTCCGTACATTTGTGTCGGTAACTTTCACACCGGTTACATAAGTCCTCAGTTAAGAAATCAGATGCCGGTAGATTCCAAGATAGATTTCAAACCTTTGTTTATTAACTAGACATTTGCAATTTCTAGAAAAGATGGAGACATTATATACAATGACGTGAAACGATATTGAATGTAGTGAATTGGATGGGCTGAAGATTCAGAATTTTTCATGGGAGTGACAGTTCTGCCCACAGTAATATTTGTTGAGAAATGTTTCCAAATGTTGTAGTTCTTTTGTTCTGTTTACAATCACGTGTTTGTTCCGTGTATTTAGCTTCCGTTCTCTACTTTATTTTGAAGGGGCAAACAAGAAGTCGCCGTGTGTAACGGTAGCATATAGGCCGTGCTTAGAAAAGAACGTGCGCAACTTACCTACCTCCGGCTGGACATTGTGTTTGTCTTCGTGCTTTCTTGTCCCTCCGAACGCAATGGCTGTAAGTCCTGTATTTTGCAGTGTTCTAGACATTGTTCTGGTTGAATTTATATGAATGTTAATGGCCAAATTAGCATATTAAAAGATCGCGAACGTGTTCGTTTAGCATCGCTAATTGCTAGCTGACGTTAGCATCTAAGCTAATTCATTTTCTACGGAAGTCATTTGTGACGCATTTATTTCGTTAGCAAAGTGCTAATGCTAATTTCGTTTGTTTTTAGTTTCACTCTGAATGTTCATGAAACTCAAGTCATCCCAAGTGTAATAAAAGGAACAAGAAGCTCAGCTACCTGGCTCATGAAACTAATGAGTTTGGCTTGCTGTTGAACAACGTTCACATACTACGTGTATCCAACACGTTGCGATAACAGTACAGACACGCTTCTGTTTTGTTCAATTCGGTGGCAACTGTACTTGGCAAAGTGTAGAATTTTTTGGTGAATCAGATTTTTCGTCATGCAAATGGGATGAGATCAATCTTTTGGATTTTACGAATCTGTTGTGTTGAATGTGGCATTTCGGGTTAAACGGGGAATTTCTTTGTAGGTACCGCAGTGGTTAAAATGCTAAAGTTTTGCTCGGTAGGAATCAACGACAATTTAAAAATCGTTCGAGATAAATTGAATCAGCTGAATTGTTTAAATTTCAAATGGAAATGAGGAAACTGCAATGTTGAATGTGCAACTGAAATGGGGGAATTTTTACGTGACAGACTTTTCGGAAAATTGGGAATACCCAGAAGAAGAAAATATCTCGCTGCCATGGTGTGAATTTTTGACGTTAGTTGAAATTAGAACATGTGAATCAGACGGACTATCTCCTAAGGAGACGCATGTCAAAAATGTGTGAGGAAAAAAACGAACTAAAATAATGATGAATACATTTTCTGTCTGTACATAATTTTTGTTATCTTTCATACAGAACAGCAACAAAACCCATCAACTTCCACCTTAAAAAACGGGAGCTAGCGTATAAATAATTAAGCATAGACCCTGTCCAACCCCTCTGTCTTTTTCCTAGCGCACCCAAGAGTGCCTGCATTTTTTTCACCGTTGCTACCGATCCATCAAAGTCAGATTGGGTGTCGAGTGACAATCCATCATGAAAACTTAGCACTTCATACCCAAAACACATTGGTCATGCATCACTCCCACATCACTCTGTCGGGATGACGCCGGAGCTAGAGAGCTACTCAAGACGGACATTAACTGTAAAGCTTTTTGCCATAAGTGGCTAAACCACAAAATTGACCTGAGGTTTGTGCGGCGAAGCTACAAAAACAAAAGGGTATGGTCAACGATGAGTCAGGAGCTTTTTATTTGTGCAAAAGGGATTACAGCAATAATAACATGACAAGCTTTCCACTTTGGCTCTAAGTGAAGTGAATCATTGGTCTTAAATGGCGGCTAATGCACATCGCTTGTACACTTCTGCCACTGGTTTTAACCAATGCGGTGTCTTAGAAACCCCAAATTATCCATTAGTGTACCCTTACAAACCACGGTCGCATATGACATCCTGGAGTGTTGTTTTTTTTTTCCTCGTCTCTACATCGATTTGCTGGGTCTTTAAAAGATACTCGTTAAAATTGCGGCGGGCAAATCACTTAATGCAATACATTTGGGCGGATGATGTCATGTCAATTTTGTATTAAAACTCATTTGTGGTTTCGAGAAGCTCAGTTCAAGGAACAAAATAACCAATCTAGAAGTAAAGACGACACTCCGGGGAAAGAAACAAACAACTGCTACGAATTCAGAGAAAACTTCGGAGATGAGTCTCAAGACTGAGATACTACCTCGGAAGAAATAAAATTCGCAGATTGACTTACAACTCACATTTTATTCTTTTTATTCTAATATTTGTCTCCGCAAATGGAAACAAAATACCTTCAAACATTCCGGACATTCCTCGAACAATCGTAACATAGAAACACAAAAGTAATAAAAGATGGGCTGCAACTAAGGATTAATTCAATAATTGATGTATTTGCTTATTAAAAATAAGACATCATTTCAAAGTGGTAGTCAAGAAAATGCAAAATATTAAGTTACGGTTAGGCATGTAAGGTAAGGAAAAAAGGCAAGAATGTTGATTTTTCTTTTTTTGAGAGAAGCAAACATTTATTTTGATTCAACACAAAGATAATCATCGTGCTTACCTGGAGATCAACAGAAACCAACTGTTGAAAGGATGAATTTCAGATGATGTTGACAATTTTAGATTATTATTAATAGTTGTCGATTAATTGATAAATCATTGCAGCTCGAAGTTAGTATTCTGCTCTTGAGTAGTACCAATACTCAATACTGGTCCTATTAATATTTTTGATACACTTAAATCTATATATTCCAACAAGTACCTTTTCTTTAAAATGTCATGAAATTGATGGCAATTTTTCTTCTAATTTCTACGTTCCAGTACCAGCTGCCATCATGAGTGGAGATCTCTTAAAATAAGGCCAGGTGTCAGCCCGATACGGATACCCGGTATTGGTACTCAGCCATCCCTACTCTAAAATCAAATACAGACACAAGTCTATAGTGGGGGCCTATCTGAACACACACACATGATAGACACATCTTGGACTGTACCACTGGGTGGAAACATGCTTAAAGCTAATCTCCACTGACAAGGACAACAGCCCGGTCCGATTTATTCCCTCCGGTCAAGTTTTGCACCTCATGGGCCGCGCGGGATTCACCATGTTTCACCTTGTATAGTGCACATCACCGCCAAAAGATAGCGCGCTCCGTGACGGCGCTATCAGAAGCTAGCGAGGTTCCGTGTTTGTGTTTACCCTCAGATTAGTCACACGCACATCCAAACATCGGCACAATGCAAATTTGAGCTGTTGCGCCCAATGGCGTCTGGGAAATAAGCAAGGCGAGATACGGACTGTTCTGTACTCGGCGCTGGTGGAGTTTGCGGCTTGTGATCAGAGGTCAAACAATGCCTGCGGCATGCTGACAACAGGCGGGCCAATCATGCATTATCACCACTTTGCTTTGTCCATTAAGGCGGCGGCTGTTCTATCCGCCCACCCCACCGAACGCACCACCACCTCTTGAGGCCTGCGCGCACACGCATTTACAAATACAGATACAGTAATCCCCCAAAATATAAGCCGTAATTTTTTACCCAAAAATAAGGCCAAAATTATGGGTGCGTCCTATAAACCGTAACTTCAAAGTTTTGATTTTTTTTCTTTATTCAGCATCATTCAGGGAGGATTGATCCGACACCCACGTAGGGCGAGTTTGGACGCACACAATTGTATTTTTATATAGGTCTTATTCTTACTTAAAATAATTACCTAGAGAGCGGAAGTCAGGGGATCGTAAACAACCTGTGCCCTATGCAGATAACAGCAGCTTGTGTTAGCTGAGGTTGCAGAGGCATTATTTTCAATAAAAGAAGCGAGCGGGCTGAACCAATGTCCTAGTCCATCCTTGTTCCCGCACAGGAAAGAGAGAATTGTGTCAAGATTATGATGTCGCCAGCTGATTCAAATAAGATGGGAAAAGTATGGAGCTGTGTGCACCGGTTAGAGAACACCAAATGTTATCCCATTTGACTCGTTTATTAATTGTGATCTTTTGGCATATACACACAATCATAAACTTGGTGGAATGTGGATCGTGCGCAACTTCGGGTATTTAACTCCGACAAAATGTCCTGGAGCTTCATTACAAGGAAAATGAAAAACATGTGCTTCGAGCGCATTCGACATTACACTGGCGTAGCATTCGCGCTAATTGGTACGTCATATAAACGGGACTAAAAATACCGGGATTTGGCCCTAAAATTCAGGGTGCGTCCAATATTTGGGGAATTACGGTAACTGCACACGCATCGTAGGAGGCAGCGTCACGTTCACAAAAGTCTGGGGGAGATCTAGAAGTACCCTTCACCCCGTCATCATCTATTTCTGTTCACACGGCTTCAGCCCTGAGAGAGCGAGGCGGGGGGGCCGGCAGTCCGTGGGAGGCAAAACAGGTCCGCGCAACCTTCACCCAGCCGAGCAAACGGCGGCCCACGCAGCGGGCGGGAAGTGTGCGAGTGATGTCAGCTGAATTGCTGGTGATTCAAGGATGGATTATGCCACGCAAAGCAGAAAGTCCCTTTTACTTAGTTGCCGTTGTCCTGAGGGGATGCAGGCATTATTTATTACTTGCAAGGTGTTCGGATTATGCAAAAAGGTCAAAGTATTTCTATACATTTTATGAATTCGCAACCTTATATCTAAGATCGTACATATAAATCATAAAGTCATTCACTGCCATTGGGGGCGATAGACGTCAGACCTTTTAACCGCAAATGCAGGGAATAACCTAACTCATAAACTGGCAGCCGATATAAAATGGATCTTTGACGACAATAGTCGGAATGGAAATAAAGCGTTTGCGTCACTGAATGACGATACGCTAGTCCTTGACTCATTCAATCACAAAGACGTATTCCGCCATTCCATTTTGTTTAAGAGTCCGCTCATTCAATCCCAGGTACTCATTTTATATTATTTCATTTTTTTTTTCAAGTGTTTGGCAAAATTAGGGTCTAAAAATAGCTGGTACTAAACACATTTTGACAGTATTTAAGTTCTTCATTGATTCCTTTAGGCAATCAGGTACTAAATTAATCAATTAGCGTTGGTAATTAAGTACTAAAGTGGGAATCAATTACTTTAAAATTATTGATTACTTTAGGAACGCTAGTGCTAAAAGTAATCAAAGTAAGCTAGTAAAGTACTAAGGAAATCAATTACTTTAGCATTTAAGTACATTCACTAAACGATTACTTTAACACTTAATTGCTTTAAATAATTGATTACTTTAGTATTTATCTAGTCTTTAAAGTAAGGTTCAGTATTAAAGTAATCGATTAATTTAGTGTTTAATTATCTAAAGTATATAAAGTAGTTAATACATTTTGTTACATAAATACTAAATTAAACAGTTACTAAAGTGCTTTATTCACTACAACCCATTTTTAGACCTTCCTTTATCCAAACACTTGAACATTTTTGGAAAAAAAACAAATAAATAATTGCGTAGGATTGAATGTCTGGCTGGAAATACGCTAACTCATTCACTGCCAGCCCAGTTAAAATTGGACTGTTGACATTTATAGTCGTCGATGGCAGTGAATGAGTTAAGATGTTAATAAATTCAAGCTATTAACCCTTCAAAATTCACAGCTATGAATTGAAAGTCATTACAGGTCATAATGCATCATCCAGGTCATAAAGTTGGCTGAGAAAACATCAAGATTTGAAAAGGTGTCATTTTGGCGAACGGTGCCTACTTTGACAAACTCGATTTATAATATTAATTAATACTGTGCATCTAAACATTAGCTCAACGATTCACCGGAAAGCCAAATTGTCACGCAAATCAGTAGATTTACACAGCCATATTCAGGGACGCAATATCTTGAAATTAATACAGTCAATGTTTGCTTTTGTCGAGGGTAAAATGTAACACTGATATGAAGCACTTCTTAGAAACGTTGTTTGTACAACTAAATATATGATTTACATAAAATGACTGTGGAAAAAAAAAAAAGCAACACACATGGTGCAGTTCTTCGAAAAAGTGCTTTTATATTTTTCTATCTTTTGACACGCTAGCTGTTAAACAACATCCATAGCGATATGCGCTTATCGATCAGTATAATGAGGCAACCTTGAGGAAAACGGTAAAAGGTGTGCAGGGAAAATTAGCGCAATCTGGTGGGCTATCATGTGCTCCAAATGGAAATCTTAGCATTAAGGACAGCATGCGAAGTCAATATTGAATTTTCAATGGGCCGTTTTTTGTCGCGAGCCGCTAATGCGTCGGTTTTTGTGTAACCTGTCCATTTTAGCTTGATTTAAGCCTTGTCCTTGGCACTTCGGCTCGGCTTCCTCGGACACAATAGGTTCTATTTGGCATGAAAGAAGTTGTAGTCATATTTCATATAAGACGTCATAAAGCCGAGCAGTTGATTTAAAGGAGAGGATGGCCAGTGCCAAAGATCCGCGTTTACTATAATCCACCGTCTCATAATATTTGTTGGATCGAATGAATATTTGTTGGATTTCTGGTAGCTGTTTTTCCCCTAATGTTGGCTATTTTTATTTTTTTTTAATAATATATTATATTCTTAATTTATTACTTTAAATAGATTATTACTTGGTAGAAACATACAATGTAAACAGTAGTGGAATAATTTGACAACGGGCATTATGTGTGATCATAAATCAGTATGTCATGGTGAACTAGAAAAAAAATGTGAAAATTATGAAGATAAATTGGCTTTTATATGGATGTTGAGGTATTTTGTGTAATTATTAAATGCTTGCATGGGTGAGATTTTCATGTACTGCATGTGTACTGTGTATAGACATAATATGTATATTTTATATTGCATCTAAAATTGAAAAACGTTTATACTCCTTACGACTTTTCTGACCGTGTGTTCTGTATGAATTTTGTTTTGTTATCTGTTTTAATCTTTATTATTATTATTATTTTACATTAAAAATGAGAATACCAGTCGGAAGTATGGATACTCTTTCAAACACTTTGAGGGTGAGAAAGTACCAAGATTAAGGGTGAGAAAGTATCAAGATATAAAAAAAACTGGTTTTTGAGCAAGAGATGAATAAAGAATCTAAATGATAAAATGTTGTTTTTATTTGAAGTTTTGTAAACCGAATTCCATTATTTCTTTATGATCTCATCGTCTTAAATACCGACTGGGTATTTTGTCAAATCCTTTGATGTTTACGATAAAGACATGTCACATCAAAAGAAACGCATTGAAAGAAGACACCAGGGAGCTGAAATTTCACCCAGATGGTGACAACATGTCAAAGTTCAACATGGCGGGACCACTTTTTATCTAGTGTACCATCCCTTGGCTATAATACCGCGAGAATAATGAGGAAGAAAATTACCCACGCTGAATTATTAGAAGAGTGTGTTTCAAAACTTTTGACTAGTAAAAAAATTGTCACGAGAAAAATCAGAAAACGCACCAAAAGCAAATTCTGCTTTGAATTCTGGGTTATTCCCAGTGTTGTTTTAACCTAGTCCAAATTCTAACATGGATGTTTGTGAATGGAGCCTTTTTGATTAATATACTTAATCAAAGATACTGCCTTAGGATTAAAACCGTCACGTAAATCAAACCTCTACTACTTCTCTCCCAAGCGACACATTTACACACACATTTATATTCACACAAAACCACACTAATTCCCATCTAGTGATGGCTAAAAGTTAGTGTCAAACAGCGCATATATTAGCAGCTCTCCTTTCCGGAAGCGTAGTGCGAAGCCGCGGCGGGCCAATAGGCCAACGTGGGCTTCGTTAAATGTTTTTGTTTGCGCGGGCGTTGTTGAGCGACTTTTCGCTCCTCCAAGAAATGCAGAGCAGCTGCTTATCTCCCCTCGTTCTCCCCTCGCTGTATTTAGCCTCTATCCGGAGGAGTTCCTCCTACACGCGGTCTGCGCACTTATAGGAGTGCACCAGTAACTAACGTGCACTCCTGCCACGGAAGGAGTAAAATTGAATGTACTAGTGTAGGCAAAAGGATCTTTTTTTTTCTTCTTTTTTTCATACAATGTACAACTAAATTAGTCTATAGATCTCGGGCTTCAAATGAGGGAGTCTTGTGGTTGAGGGTCGCACTTGATGGTTGATCGGACGGATGGGTTATTCGCAGATTGATGGTAGAATATGAGAATTCACTTTAATAATGCGACTATAATAAGACTTATAATCACATCACACACTAATCTGCCTCTTTCTGACACTTTTGTTTGTTTGTTTTATTGCCTACCTTATTATTTGCTCAATTATGGAATGTAGTCTGCTTGGGGAAGTGAACGGAATAAGAATTTCATCATGTGGTATTACTATGGATATGACAAAAAAAATCTCTTGAATCTTGGGATTGAATGTATCATCTTGTTTTGGACATTCTTTTACGCTAATGTTTGAAAAAAAAAAGATCTGTAAATAAGTACATAAAATTTAATGTCTGCTCTCTGTACAGACGTATAATTACGTATTTGGGATTGAATGTGGCAGCTATTTTCTGAAGCCCTTTTACACTAATATGTAAAAAAACAACCAGTAAATGAGTATGTCCTTGAATGTCTGGACTTTGTAAAGATGTATAATTACGGCTTTGGGATTCAATGAGTTAATTATTAATGAACCAGTTTGTTTTTCAAATATAGTTTATTTATCAATTGGATTTAAAACACATTGATTTGATAATATATTTGTGTTATTTCAAAAAAAATAACTGAAGTAACCAGTTATTTAATGATGAATAAAAATAAAAAAATAAACATTCATACTAGAGATGCATTATTTGACAATTTTATCAGAATAATTGTGAATTATTTTGTATTGTATAAGCCTCTGATCAGTTTTGATCTAAGCAAACATTTTTGCTTAGTTCTTGAATGTTGCAGACCAAACCAGTGAGTGAATGATAATTAATTCATTTCATGCACTATAAATTTGAAATGATTTCCAGTTTTTAAAACAGGAATGGAAATGAATACATGATTTTTTTTTGTTATCCAACCCAGATTAATCAACAAATCGAAACAATCATTACTTGTCTTAATCCATAGTAATGTTCATTGTTGATATTTACAATGGACACTATTAAAATCAACAAGTGAATTATTAACTTTGAATGATTAAATATTCGTGGCAACATCCAGTGATTGATGGGCCTCTGTCTGGGCTGCGTGTCTCATTACCACGGCATCAAAGGTGCTTTTAAAGTTTATGCATCTGCTCCCCCAAGTGCAAACACGAATTTGGAAACCCAACACACGGTCGGTCACGGACGGAGACAGCTGCAGTAATGACTTGTTCATGAAATGCCCCAAAGCGTGTGGACTCATTTATTTTGGCCCGACACTGATTAGAACCTCTGCTCAACTCAAACCCCGATACACTTACTCACCCTCAGGCCAGGTTAGCGGGAACATTTAATAACACAAACTTTACCATTCGTCATTGCAAGTTCACGCCAGGCAAATACGGAGAAACTCTAATGGACTCTACAGACACACGCGCTACATTGAACAGTCTAATTCGGCGGTCCGTTCGTCTAACTTTGGTGAAGGTAAAGTTGACCGTGTGAACGTAAAAGCCAATGGTCGTCTGACTCCGCATGTGCCCCAGAGTGACTGGTGACCGGTGATGCCAAGGTTATCTTGAAAAAGTGACTCCGTTTCTTTTTTTAATGTAAAATAAAATAATGTCAACCTTGACGGACAAACAAACGTACAGATGGAAAAAATAGAGGAAGGAAGGAAGGAAGAAGGGAGCTGGGGACAGTGGAGGCGAGGGAGGAGCGAAGGAGGGAAAGGAGAGTGGGAGAAGAGAGAAGGAAGGAGGATAGAACGTAACAAAGGTATAGGAAGGAAAAAAGGAAAGAACGGAAGGAACAAAGACAGGAAAAGTGAAGGAAGGAGGGAGGAAAGAGGGAGGATGAAAGGAAGCAAATAAGGAAGGAAGGGAGGTGGGCAAAAAGGAGAGAAGGAAAAGAGGGGCATAATAGAAGCAAGGAAGGGATGGAGGGAAAAGAGAGAAGAGAGGGAGTGAAGATAAAAGGAGGAAAAGAAGGAAGGAAATAAGGAACAAAGGCAGGAGGAATAGACAGAAAGAAAAAAGGCAGTAAATAGAAAGGAAGGAGGGAAGAGGGGAGAGAGGGAGGATGAAAGGAAGCAAATAAGGAAGGAAGGAAATAAGGAAGGACAAATGGATGGACATACGGAAGGAAGTAAGAAGAGAGAGGGGGAATGATGGATGCAATGAAGGAGGGAGGAAAAAGAGAGGGAGGGACGATGGTAGGAGGCAAAGAAGGAAGGAAGGATGGACAGACAGAAGAAATAAAGGGAGGGAAAGGAAAGAGGGAGGAAGCGGTAGGAGAGAGGAAGGAAGGAAGGAAGGAAGGAAGGAAGGAAAGAAAGAAGGAAGGAAGGAAGGGAGAACGGGGAGAGGAGAATGATGGAGGCAAAGGAAGGAAATAAAGAACAAAGGCAGGAAGGAAAAAAGGCAGGAGATGGAAAGGAAGGAGGGAAGATGGGAGAGAGGGAGGATGAAAGGAAACAAACAAGGAAGGAAGGAAGGACAAATGGATGGACAAACGAAAGGAACGCAGGCATAAAGGAGAGAAGGAAGAAAAGAGAGGGGGAATGATGGATGCAAGGAAGGAGGGAGGAAAATGAGAGCGGGAGGGAGGATGACAGGAGACAAAGAAGGAAGGAAGGATGGTCGGACAGATGGAAGAACCAAAGGCAGGAAAGGGGAAGGAAAGAGGGAAGAAGCGTTAGAAGGAAGGGAGAAGGGGGAGAGGGGAATGATGGAGGGAAAGAAGGAAGGAAGGAAGTAAGGAGAGAGGGCAGGAAGGAAGAAAGGAACAAAGTCAGAAAAAGAAGCGAGAGGAGAGAGGGATGTCGGAAGGAAGGAAGGAATTAGTCATTCCTAATCCAGGCATCATCCGGTCCGTTTCTTGATTTTTTTTTTCAGGCCAAACATCAAAGCCCATCGTAATTCTATCTCGATGCGCTGCCGTTAAAAAGAAATAGTTGTTTGCTTCAGCTGAGAAGTTCAAAAGTGCAAGTGAAAGCTGGCCCATTAAGCCGGTCCGACCATAAAGTATTTGTTGTTTTTGTCATTGTTGTCTTGTTAAAGGCCATTCGCGCATTAAACTTCAAGCTTCTATAGTAGCCGGGCATTAGGCCGGCCCCGAATGCGCTCGGCCATCTTTGTGTTTAAAGACGGGGAAAGCGAGACGTCTGCCAGAGTCTTGAGAAGGTAAACAGAGAACCGTTTCACTTGTAATTAAAGGTGTTCTTTGGCTGGCCAGTTGACCCGAGAATGAAAGTGACATTTAGCAATAAGAAAATGTTGCCTGGTGGATTTTAATGAGAGTCTCTCCCTGCGCCCGACCGCCCAACGGGGACTGACCTTTCGTGCTCCACCGTGAAAACACTCCCTTCGCATTCGTTGGCTCCCTCGGTCGCATTAGAATAAAAAGTCGCCCAGCCATCCAGCCATCTGACCTTTAATTTGACACAGGCGGGACAAAGACCAAGCCGCAGAAGTGGCGGAGAAGAGTCCAAAGTCTGAGACCTCATCACAACACATTTTAGTTGAGGGGCTTCGCGTGACGCCACACAGAATCTCGCCGCAACGACAGACGTCGTTGCTCGCTCATTTATGTTGCGGCGGTCATGTGACTGTTTTTTACGTACGTATTGGTCAGTCTACATGACAATTTTTACGTGTAGCTAAAGTATTTGGTCAGTCGTGTTACGAACTTGGTGCGGCTGAGTGGCGTAGGGGGGCACAGTTAAGGGACCCGAGTTCAAATCCACCTCGCTTCAGCCTTCTGTTGTGGAGTTTGCATGTTCTCCCCGAGCCTGCGTGGGTTCTCTCGGCGCACTATGGGTTCGTCCCACTCCCCAAAAACATGCATGATAAGTGGCTAACGCGGCAAATGTCTGTGATGTGAAGCATTTGCCGTAAAATTACAAATGAAAGCAGACACAATTACTAAAATCGCCCCCGATTGAGAGGCCATAGCTGTCGGTTTTCTTTGTATAGAAATTAACCTTGTGCATTGGAATAATTTAAACAGCAAATTCACGCTGTATGAAGACTACTTTGATGGGGCATTTTCTTCTGCTGAAACCTCTGACTTTTCTCAATGTGAAGTATGTCTACTTTAGCATTTTTTTTTTTTTATTAAAAACTTTTTTTTCAAACTGCTAGTTTATAGCAAAATCATTCCTTCAACACAGACTGAACATGTCTGCATGTTTACAAATAAGAGCAGCACCAACATATTTTCAACATAACACTGTCACAACTCGGATTGTTAGAATACTGCACCAAAACAACAGACGCAAACAGTAAAATGCCTGAATGTGCTTACCAGTGGAGAGTGCCCCCAATGGTGAGTAAAGAACGAGTTAAATCACAAAAACATCAATTCGATAAAATCTTCAGTCTCCCTTTGTTTACCGAAGATTGTCCCATTGTGGCTAGTAAAAAAAACTCGCAGCCGCACTGCCCTATAAGCCACAGGGTTCAAGCCCAAAATTTATGGTAGCTGTTTAAAATATCATGATAAAAGTCCCTTACAGGAAAAGCTGCACTAAGTAAGGAAAATGAAAACGCCAGAAATAGATGCGCAATAGCTAGCATTTACTGTCAAACGGGCACATTAATTAGACTCTATGCTCGGCTAATTAAGCTAAAATGTGTTTATCGCCTGTGCCTGAATGCTGGCACCTGTGGTAACCACGCACTGAGGCCACCATCAGGACACAAGTCCCATTATGGACTTTATCCTGCGTGTTCGCATACTCAAAATTCACACTAATGTGGCTAATTGTACCCGCTGGGGGTTGCTGTGCTAACACGTCCACCCTATCAGCAGTTACAGTGCGTTACACGGCAAATGGCTACGAAGGAGCATGGGGGATTAAGGATATATAAAAAGTAGTGTCACCATCATACACCAAAGACTTGTAATAATTTTTTACTATCCGTCCCATAATGACATAGCCAACTTTAATGAATTTGCGACCTACCGGTTGAAAATCGCTGCTTTAGTATCACGGAAAAAGCTACAATGGAAAAAACCTGTCAAAACATGAACCGGGGCTGCCTAGGAACACGGGAGGTAATTAAAAAGACAATTAAATCAAAATGAACTTGTGCTATGATATTCGGGCGCCGCTTGGCCGCGCAGATCTTTCTGACTGCTTACCGTAGGCGCCCACGGTCGACTTTAATCATCGGAGTCGAGAATAAACAACTGCTCATGTCGCGCTTGCGTCTAATTCGCAGACGCGATCAAATATTTAGCCGGCGGTGCGAGCGGAGCCACGGCTTATACGGCAATTTACATTCGGCTTTGATGCCAGTCAGTCAGCGAAGGGTTAAATTCATCTCGTTTACGCATTGCTGGAAATTAAGCGCGCTCTCACTCGCCCCGGTAATCAAGTTTATTTTAGAGCTGTCATTGTAAAGCAAACTCATTTAGGCCGGAGCCATTAAGAAGGCAAACACTTTAGAGAAAAGTTGACTTGTAAAAGTAAATATAGCTGAGCTTGTGTCTTTAAAGACATCAAGTAAAGTTTATTTGTATAGCTTTTAATCGCAAATGAGCCACGGGCTCACAGCTGACAAATATTTGTGACCCCCTCATACATTTATTATATACAGCATTTACTGTTTATTTAATTACGCCGACTACATTCTCATGCGGTCACTGTCGGAGTAAACTAAGTTTCAAGTCAAAATTCATGCTTCCGAAGTATAATCTCTCTGTGACGCCGTAGTGCGCATGCTGCATTCATGTAACACCAGTAAACAGCAGGTCTCAATAATCCACTGATAATTTGGACTGATAATTTATGGTGATTTTATATCAGTTGTAATGTAAACGTAACATTCATAGCTTGCGCATAACTTGCGTGAGGCAAACCGGCACATCTGCAGCAGGTCATGTCGTGCGGTCAGAAATTCAAAGACGACAGGGGTGTTAAGTTGTGTCGTCATTGTGGTGTCTGTGTGTCCGTAAGTGTCCTGACCCAGTTGAAAAAGACGTGAGCATTGTCTGTTTATCAGTTCGGAAGGGCACTCGGTAGGAGGTGGGAGGTAGATTGTAGTATCTAGAAAAATTCCACCCAGGGGAAGAGTCCAGATAACAGTTGTTTTGGGCGCAGGCCAACAGACAATATAATTGATCTTGAGTCTATAGCATGAGACTCTGAACGGGGCTTCATTTAGCCGAATTATCAATTAATTAATACGAGGCAAGGCACCAATTTTTCCACGAAGATAGCAGTTTCACTCGAGGGTTCTACAACCGTATCCAAGTTACGGTTGAGAGTTAAGTCAACTTTTATGCTGCAAATTACTGTCGGGAACAACTTGCTTTTTTGCGTTGTTGACGTCGGGAGCAAATGTTTGTGACAATAAAACAAAGAGAAGTCAAGTCAGCCTTTACGCCAGAATATGCAGCTTCTAAATATAAATCTACCACTCCATTTATTCATTATTATTTGGTAAATAAAGTTTATTTTAAATTTGACCTTCTTGCAGCATTGGTGCCGCGTTTTATTGTCATCCAGAGCATTAACAATTGTTGCTGCGATTGGCTTAATGTATTTCCAGACGTACCCTAAATAAGATCGGTCTACTTGAGTCCCGAGCAACTGGGTGCCATTTTCATTCGATGAAATATGACAAAAAGCCCGCCCCCTGAGATGCATAAAACAGGCGGATTTTGCTGCTTAAATTTATATTCTGCAAATGCAATATTAATCAGAATGCTTTGTTTCCACTAACGGGGTCGCATAGAACATTCTTGGAAAGATAATTTGAGCATTGGCTTCCCCTTCAGAAAAATAAACCAGACTGTATGCATAGACAGTGATTAGCACATTCATTTTTAGAAACGGCTGAGTTTAGAGCAGTATTAAAATCAAAAAGAGCGTAATGTTTACCTTTGTTTGAATGAGCCAAAATAAAAAACCTTTGAAAGTGTGCTGATGTATTCATCTGGTCAACATCAAGCTTATTCATGTTGTTTTAAGCCCGAGATAAACGTGTGTGTTTTGATTCAAAATAAAAAAAAAACAAAACAAAAAAAACACAATGAAAAGCTTCCTCTCACCACTGAGTGATGTGAATGCAGGTGGATGATTACTGGGTCATGAAGAATGGGCAAGGAGTTATGATGACGACGATGATGACGATGTCAAGCGGTATTAATTAGAATGCATAAGCGAGAGCTCATTGATGTCCGAATCAGAGGCCCAGCTGGTGTGTTCCTCATGGGGACGGATGCGCTTCATCACAAGTTGAGGACGCATTGGACACCATCACAGGGTCGGCATGCGGTTTCATCCGTCGCAAATGTAAATGGTCAACTCCTCTCATTACATTCTTTTTCATTCATCTGATTTGCGCTTGACTCCTTTTGATTTGTCCAGTATTGTACGGATTTATATAACTTTGGTCAGTCCTTCAGAATAAAATGCGTTCAAATATTTTATTAACTGTTGTACAATATGTTCAATTTCAAGGACTTTTCGATCGAATTATAGTTATATTTCCCGAGAAAATGAATTCACTTTTGCAGACCATTCCGCATCAATTTTAAAGTGCGCGCAAAAGTTACTTGTCTTTCATTATATTTTATGTTCAATTCTCATTCATTTTAATGGACATTATATGCAATTTGGAGTCTGTAATGAACCTGACATTTCCAGATAAACCAAAGTCATTTGTTTTTATACTCTTGAATATACCCATACCATCATCATAAATTGTTTTAAGACTTTAATGAAACAAAATGAATACTTTTGAAAACATCACTGTCAATTACCCCAACCTCACACACACACACACACACACACACACACACACACGCACACACACACACACACACACACACACACACACACACACACACACACTAACACACTATGTGTATATATATATATATGTGTGTGTGTGTGTGTGTGTGTGTGTGTGTGTGTATATATATATATATATATATATATATATATATATATATATATATATATATATACACACACACACACACACAGTAAATATGCAGCTGGCCTACCGAAAAAAAGCAACAGGCTAACACGAATGTTAGCATGTTTCTAATCCTTCTACATAATCAAACCACAACAAATGAGCGTATACAATTATGTATAAATATACACCATCTTTATGGCTATGATTGGTCATACAATTATTGTCGATAATAAGAGGTGCTGCTAATTAGTTAGCATTTATTGCCGGTAAGAGACGTCGACGCTACGCCGCAATTATACACAAGAACTTAGGCTAAGAGTAATACGAGAATATAAAAGTGGAGGGAGGATTAATATGTTTCATTAAACGCAGACAATTTTGATTAGTGCTCTAGATCCCCCACGCCGATAAAGCACACACATACACCAACGCAAGCTAATGCTGAGTCGTAAGATCGCCTCGTAAATCTGACCGGTCACTCGAGTTCTCGCGTTGCTGCATTTATTTTAATGTTGCCATTACAAGTTATTTCCTCCAAAGTTGCGCCCAGTAAACATACTCTTTACACGGGCAGGGCTGAGGGGAGCTCAAATGGAGCATAGGCCAGTAATGCAGGGAGAGAGGCGGGCTCAAAGCTTGCACTCAGCACTAATCAATCACTGGACTGACACATAGAGATGCACAACAATCCCAATGTTCTGGTTTTTACAATCTTCACATAACTAAAAATGTTCATTGATGCTTACATCTGTTTTGCAAACTAAGATAATTTTGAGTCTAATCCAGTGCTTCTCAAATAGGGGGCGGGTCCCCCTGGGGTGGGCGCGAGGTGACGCCGGGTAAAATGCTTTGTTTTTGTCATGTGAAGTGTAATTGTAATAAAATAAGAAGTTTCTTTTTTTTTTTTCTTTTTTAGTTTCAGGTACTCTGAAACGCTTGTTTTCTTTTCTGTTTTAGACTAAGCTGTAATCCGTATAAACGCTGTGAAAGTTGATTTATAGCTTGTTTTGTTATGTTTATGTTAATGTTTGTTTTTCTGGAACAGTAATAAACTCCGGGCTCAAGTTTACCAAAGGTCATCCATAATTATCCAACAAGGGTTAAATTTGTATAAATAAATACTGCAACTACCGTATTATCCGGACTATAAGGCGCACTGGTGTATAAGCCGCAGCAGCAAAATATGAGCAAAAAAGACATTTTTGTCATGGATAAGCCGTACCGGACAATAAGATGCAGGTAATAATGTCAGTTCTTTACGCAAAAAGATGGTAAATGAAGTTCAATTATTTATTTTTGTTTGTAATTGTCTGGCAACAACAACATCCTCTTTTTGACAGACTGAACATGCCTGCGTGTTTAGTCCCAACATATTTATCGAAAAATGAATGGATGGACATATGTTAGTTAAATAGCATTTCAAAATCAAATACTTCAATAGCATCTTTTTTTGTCTCCCTGTGTTTGAAGAACATAACGCATTCTACATAATTCATATCCAATCATAAATACATCAATAAAATCACATAAACTGTCTACTGTATAGGAAATTTCACAAAAAATCACAAATTTTCCCCAAAATTTTTGTATTCTCTTATTTATATATATATATATATATATATATATATATATATATATATATATATATATATATATATATATATATATATATATATATATGTACACATTTTTTTTTTATAATATATTGTTTTAACTCTTTTTGAGCACAGCCATTGATTCACATCTTTTCAGTTCTATTTGATAGTTGTTCCATAATTTGACACCTCGAACAGATACACACATTTGCTTGCAGGTGGCTAGCAAAAAAAAAAAAAGTAAATAAAAACAAACAACCAAAAAAAAACAGATAAGATGCACTGCACTATAAGCCGCAGGGCTCAAAAGATGAGAAAAAAGCTGCGGCTTATAGTCTGAAAAATACAGTATTTACATTCATAAAACCGAGTGTGCATGGTATGATAAAGAATGAAAACCGCACATAAACGCTCAGTCGTCAACCCACAGAAAAATTTCCAGCTATGCCCCCGGCGTAGACTTGCAACTTTGTCAAGCGGTATTGCTAACCACTCCTTCACAGATTGTCGCAACGGCAAATGGCAGCGCGTTCAGGTAAAAGACTGTGACCGAGTTCCTCGGGTCGCGCTTACTCCTGGAAAATAACAGTGCGATAACAGCCTGTCATACGCTAAGACGTCAGCCTTTTGTTAAAGAAATTACTTTGGTCTTCGTCGGCGCGCTGCTCTCCCCTGCCGGACAAATTGTCCATTTAGAGAGCGGCGGCTAAATGGAAGCATGCCTTCTTCTTCGTCTACGTCGTCTTCTTCGCTATGTCGAGGCCGTGCAGATAGGAATCCAATTATCCGAGGCAAATAATGGATGTCTCATTTAAGACGGGCGCCGTTCGGCCGCAATAATGGCGCTGCCTTCGTTCGCCCCCACTTCGTATCGTACCACGTGCCCCAAAGCCACTCTCTATCAACAACATCATCTTGTGCTCAATGCTCGACCCGTCGACGAGAAAACTTTTGTGCTTGAGGGACATATTAGATGCTGAAAACAGGGTTGAGGCGGTTCACTCGTGGATGAAAGCTGCAACTTTTTTTCTCATGATTTGAGCTCTGAGGGTTATAGTCTGGTGCAGCTTATCCGCAGTTTTTTTAGTAACCACCAGGGGGCAATCCACCAGTGATGGGAATGTGTTCAAGGTGTCAATTGAGGGGCTCTATGAAATAGACCTGAAAAGAGGTGAATCGATACTCAGAGTTTTAAAAATGTAGTATTAAATATTAAAAAAACGTATAAGTTGAATAAGATCTCGTATTAAAGTTTATGACGACTTTAATGACGTTTCAATTTTATATATATATATATATATATATATATATATATATATATATATATATATATATATATATATATATATATATATATATATTATTTTATTTTACCTTACGGTATTCTGTCGATGTTATGTTTAAAATATGTTGAGCTAAAAGTAAACAAATCTTCCATGTACCATCTTTACGCGGAAATATCTGATGTTACGATCTGCGATGAAAAAAAATTGCTCCGTTTTTGTAGCTGCAGCTTATATACTTGTGTGAGCTATATTTCGAAATGTGTGTTTTTTTTTTCATTTTATCATTATTCCAAACGTGAATTGTTTAATAGCATTAATTAAACAACATTAGCAACGAATATTTGATGATATTTTTTTTTTTTTTTGCCGAAATGAAGAATAATGCGGAGTGTAGTTGACATAAAGTTGGTATACAGATATCTAGATCGGACATTTACTCACATATAACGTAGGTGTGGATTCTGAGCAAAGGCTCGGGGCTGGATCACCTTCAGGTTGCAATTCATGATGGTGCTGCAATGGGAAACAAAGACGAAGAAGAATATGAATGCACAAAAAAAGCGTGGGAGAACAATTATTGATTCCGTCGCTTCTCATTTCCTTTTTGGAATTTTTTGTGTGTGCAAGACTTTTTTTTTTGTTTTCGTTTTAAATTATGTAACTCAGCTCCCCCTCCAAAAAAACAAAACAAATCTGAGCAGATACACTGATACACTCATTTTTGCAAGATCCTGGAGGTTTAAGTAAGAGACCTTAAAGGTAAACTATGCTGAATTTCGTAAAGATAAAATGATTAGACACAATATCGCTCAAACTATGCTGAATTTCGTAAAGATAAAATGATTAGACACAATATCGCACAAATAAATATAGAAATACATAAAAATACAATTAATGCACTTTCACATTCATATTTAAACAAACAATCACCATTTTGAGCATTTAAGGATCATATGTCCACAAATGCATCAAAATCCGAAAAAAAACCCCATGATTTTTGCATATATTTCTTTGTTTCAAATGACTTCATTGCGCTTAGAATGAAGCGGTGTCTTGCACAGATAAAAATGGTGTAGCGTGTACATTCTGACACACTCTCACTCAAAGCAAGAGAATCCACTGCAGCGAGTCCGAGCAGTTCTGCCTCATCTAAATCCAATTTTAATTCCAAATTTAACTCCGCTAAGCGGAAAGGCGCCCCGCAGCTGAAGTTCTAATGCGGCAATCAAAGATGCCTCTCACTGACATCATCACAAAGCGCAAAAGTTGTGATTATTTTTGGGTCGTTTTCCTCCTCATCGTTCTCGCAGTATTTTAGCCAAGGGATGGCACACTCCTGCTTGAGTGATTACTGAGTGGTTGTGCCACGTTGAACTTTGACATGTCACCATCAGGGTGAAATTTCAGCTCCCTAGGGCGTTCTTTCATTGTTTTCCGTTTGATGTATATCAATATAATACTACCCAAGGTTTAAACTCCCGGTACCTTCCCATCATGCCTGTGTGGGGTTTTGAATGAGGCAGAAGTCAATATCGTATTATTATCAAAGACAGTTTAGCCAATCACCTAAGAGATTCGAGTCTTCAATCAACCAAACATGTTGTGTTTTTTGTTTGTTTCACAGAATATTTTGAACCTATGACATCTAAAGTGTGTTTTTGTTTGAGTAGTATCTTTGAGCTAGAGCCTGCTTTTGAGCTAGTTTAGCCACTTTCGGTACCCCAAGCGGTGGACTAGGGATGACCCAATCACATATTTTTTACCAAGTCAGAGTCATTCACCTAATTTTGAGAATCTGCGGATATCAAGTCCCGATTGGATATCTCAATAGTGTTTTCGAATTGTCTTTTTTTATTTTTAATATGTTTAAATACATTGACAAAAACTTTTACATGGGTAGTGAAGCAGCTGTTTAAATTATGTAGCCTAAAACATTTTATTGTTCCCTAATTGGCTGTGTTTACTTCTGCATTATGTTTCAATATCGCGTAGCGTTTGTTTTTTTTTTCCTATAGGCAATGTTTTCGTTTGACAATGGATTTCTAGTCCTTAAAAACGAAATGATTAAATAAATAAAACTATGTTTTCTTAACCTCCATCGTTTTCCTGCGATTCTGATCTTTTTTGAATAAAAAAAAAAAAAAGATGAGAATCCTTTCAATGTACCAATATTTATGAACAGACCGTAGGATTTACTGTCCAGGTATTTGGTTTTATATTGTTTCGTTTTTCCAACATTGTCTGCTGCAAGAAGGAAACTGCTCTCAATTGCTTTACCTGAATAAATAAAGGCTAAATTTAGAAAAATAAATTAACAGTCAACCGACTTTGTGATTTTTAAATGAAAAAGTTTGACTACTGAGTGATTAGGTTTGCAGATCCGGCACCCACAGTCATCATCATCAACATGTGGCACTCAGGTGGATATTTTATTTTAATCTATTCGCAATTAAAGCATCACCAGAAACATGCGCAGCACCTCTTTCATTAGCACACCGCTCGCTGACATATTTAACCATCCGCCGTTTTTCATGAATGATCGCGTCTCATATCGTCGTTATTGAAACGTGGAATAATGAGCGTCAAACGGGGCTACGGGACTGTTACGGGGCCGCCGCCCACCGCTTCGCCCTCGATCCACCTCCCTCGCCAATCGCCACCCCGTCCTCCCCTCACGGAGGCGGCGGTAATGAGAAAAATGCTAATTTGCTGCTGGAGATATTACACTTGGCCTCCCTGATGAGGGATCAGCGGGATCATGGTAGAGAGGCCTGCTCCGAGTTTTGAAAGGGCGGCGGAGGAAAAAAGAAAAGACGGAAGGAAGAGGTCAGCAGGTAGCCATTGAGAAGTGGCGGGCGGTGGGAGGAGGGGCCTGTGTTGTTTAGTTATACACTGCAGAAAGTAGATTGTCCTGCAGCATTGGCATAGTGTGAGAAATCGCAAATCTTAGACGATAGGTTTTTGGATTCAAGCGTCCCCTTCTCATAATCCCAACGCTAATAACATTGCTAAGTAGCCTCTCTTATTCTTTTATATATAAAAAGTTATAACCTGGATAAGAAGAATGATTTTATTGGGCTACAAAAAAAACGTTGAGGGTTATATTGTATTGTTTCGAGGAAATAAAAGACTATGTTATCATATTTAAGTTAAATGAAGGAATTGAGTCTTGTCTCGTATCATTAGAGATTTCTCATCTCTTAAAAATACGTTACTAGTACAAAAAATATTGACCTTTCTCTGATGTAAAAAAAAAAAAAAATAGGAACGCATGCCTTTGGGTCATAAAAAAAGTATGCATGCATGTCAGATTTATACAAGTGGAAGAGCTTTAAATTGGCCCGAAGGCAGATTAGGAAGTATGTATTGCTTTATGTTTAACATTTTTTATTAGCTGCTGATCCCAGCACGCATTTTTTTTTTTTGTGATAAAATTTAATACAAGTTATTCCATTGACACCACCTTGAGAGCCTGTCTCAAAACAATCTCAATACTTTAAAGGGACAATGTGTAAGATTTAGACTGTTTTTCATTATAAATGAATACATTGAATGATTATAAATTAAAAAAAACTTGCAAATGCATGTATTCTTAACGAGCAACAGTATGTTTTAAATATAATCTTAGGTCTGGTTATTATGAAATGGTATTGCAATGGATGTTGCTAACCAAAACAGAAGCACATACAAAAGCAACTGTTCTTCACCAAACAAACATTATATAATGTTAATGACGCTCACAGTCTCTGCAATCCGGTATAGAGTTCCATGTCCACATCCCGTAACGTCTGCAGTCCGGTCCAGTTCTCGATGTGTCTGTAGGGAGGGACAGAACAAAACAGATGATTAAGCGGGTAGCAAAAGAAAAGTAAGTGGTGCTTAAAAATCCATAAACATTTAAATCGCAATTATCGGCAAACTCTGCAACAGGATGCTCTTTGCCAGCCCACGATAGATGTAATTGCACAAAAGGCAGTCAACAAAGTTAATCTGATGCGAGGTGGCCGCGGCTGATGATGCTAGAACACCCCCCCCCCCCCCCCCCCCCCAATCCAAAAAAAGTCCAGCCGCTGTTAAATTAGCTTTTGGGGGGAAACAAAGAAAGTGTTAGTGTGTCGATGGAAAATGAGCAATAAACAAGCAGAATGGTTAAATCAGGCGTGAGAGTAGAGGAAAAGTGGCACGCGGCCTAATTGCTTTGTTTTGATGTTAACTGGCAACACCTGACAAATGAAAAAAAAAAAAAAAGCTCTTTTTCTACATGCAAACAACCAGTGAAAGCCAAATCAAAGATGTACACAACACAACTTTAAATGCATGTCATGTTCCCCGCCGGGCATCCTTCAATCATCTGATACATACAGTGGCAAAAAAAAACAGATTTGCTCCTGAATTTGTAAATTTGCTCACAAAGAAAACAAATCCTCAAATGGTATTTGACATGATATGCTGGAATTAAATATGTAGAATTCAGTTTGATGGAAAATTTGGTCTGGTTGAATGTTTTTAGTTTAAATATACAGGGATCTAGCACAAGATTATAGTTTTTTCACAGATGCGCCGTAGAGGGTGTGAACACAATCCAAGAAGAACAGAAGTTGCAAGGGCGCAAAGAACGTTCATGAAGCAAGCAGATCTCCACGTATGGATGCAGAAATTATTTAGTAGTTTTTTCTATATTTAATTGTTTACACCAAGTGGGAAGAGTGAAATTATTGTAAGCTGTTTTGCGGTATTTTGACGATGTTTGCATCATTTTCTTCCGCATCATTCTCGCAGCATTTAAGCCAAGGAATGGCACACGCCTGGTAATGATTGTGCCATGTTGAACATGTTTTCATCACGTGGGTGAATTTTCAGCTCCCTACTGTCTTCTTTTATTGCTTTTCCCTACGTGAAACGTTTTTGATGTAAAGATCATAGGATTGGACAAAATACTGTTAACGGTTAAAACAAAAATTTTGTTATGGTCTTTTTATAAAGCAAATTTCGCCTATCATCGGCGTATCTGTAACATATACCGTATTTTCCGCACTATAAGGCGCACCCTCAACTAATGACATATTTTAAAACTTTTTCAATCACAATATAGTAATACTCACAGTAATAACAAGAATAACTCAAATAATAACTCTAAACTCAATAGCGTAATAACTCAATGTGAATATGACCAACCTTATTCAACTTTATTCAATTCTTTATCCATATATAAGGCGCACCTGATTATAAGGCGCACAATCAGCTTTTTAAAAAAATTAAGGCTTTTAGGTGCGCCTTATAGTGCGGAAAATACGGTACTTTGAGATAAGTAGTTGCTCTGCAGACAGATGTGAAAATGTGTATTTTAGAAGTGCAACAATTCATTGATTAGAAGATTTGTTTGATTGAGCAAATACATGTTTATCATAGTCGGTTAATTATTTAGAAAACTAAGACTTTCATCCTCTCAACTGGAAATGTTCTCAAATTGTTTTAGTCCTCTATGAAAACAGACTTTATGAAAGTAGACGTTTACAAAAGTCTACTTTTATCTTGAAAAGAAATGATGCATTATATAATACAGTGTGTTTGGCGTATTTCAAGTCCTCATACAGTAGCTACTGAAATAAGAATGGTAGTAAAATGGTACGATTTTAAAGCTATGTATACTGCGTTTTTTTTTTTGCAATGCTGATGATTTTTTTTCATATTTCCAGACGCAAACTGAGCAACGCGACTGATTTGGACATATTTGAACAATCGTCCTTCCTTAACAGACGCTAACCACGTATTTGTCCGCGCACGTACAGTATGTGCTTATTTCAAAGCGAGAGTGGGGATGGACGAGGGCGAGCTAGAAGTCATATTGAGCCTCGGTGACGCTTGTGAACAAGGTCAGGCACTGCATTGTGTGACACGGCACGCTGTCCTTTGGCAATCCTTCAAATGAATCCAATTCCAGCACGGCTCAGGACCATTACTGCCGCATCGTGTGCGGCGCCGTCTCCATTATCATCATCATAATGCGAGGGTGATGTTGGGACGCATCCTTGACATTTTCAAGCAAGCAAATAATGGATTTCGCGGACCGACTTGTAGTGTCCGTAAAGTGCATTCGTAAAAATACACGGAGGCTGAAGAATCATTAACAAATTTTTAACACATATTGTAAAGCGATATTGTGAAATGTGTTCGAAGCACAACCGTCTTTCTTATGTAGGAAGCCAGCCCTTATCTCGCGCCACAAATTGGATGTTTGTAGCGTTGACCGCTAGCTTTTCATAATTATTTCACCTTAGGGCTGCACAATTAGTCGAATTTTAATGGCGATCACGAAATTTGCTTCCACGATTAATCAAGCTGATCCACGGCAATATTAATATTTTAAAAGTCGCACTTTATTTTATTACAAGTCAAATCAAGTGCTTTGTCTTCCTACCATCAGGGGGCAATGTTTCCCATATAATTGCATGACAAGAGTCTCTGCTTTTCTCACCCTGATATATTATTTATGTGTGAAAAGGCAATTAATTTTTCTCCTGATTCCTAATATATACAGTGCTAGCTATCAATTGAGACCCATTTTGAAAAATCTGATTCTGAAAATTTGGAATAAATTCAGTTTGAACTGGTATTTTCACTGCTAATTGGTACAAATTTTCTGAAAATTAAACCATGTGCTTGGTTCTAAGTAGGCTTATTTTTTTCATTGGTTTGCAAGTAAGTTAGCTGTGTTGCCCTGTGTGCCAAGTTTTTGCCATGTCTTGTGAATTTGTTCTATTTACTTTATTTTAGTTTTTTATTATTATTTTTTGTAATAAAAATGGAAGGATGGATGGATGAAAAAAACATGGGTAAATGAAATAGAGGACAGAATAAGACAAAATGTGTGCAAAAATAAAAATATTAACAAACCAATTAAAAAATATGAACTATCATTGTGTTTGTATTTACAATATAACACGCCCTGAGAAAGCTGTTTACCAGTTGAAATATCTGCCATTTATGTCCGTTCTTGTGCTCGTTTGGTCTCACACAAATGACAACTGTAAAGGTCAAGGTGTCCTATACTGAGCACACAAGTCAAAAAACAAATGTCCACCATGGTGGACAAATATGAATACGCAAGGTCTCGGAAGGATATACCAACGAGTTCTATCTCTGCACAGACACTAATTATACTGTAATAACCCGATTGCTCATAAATACCTCTTGAATTGACTTAATGCTGCTTCTGAGCAATGTGATATTTTAAAAATGGACAGAATAATTAGTGTCCTTACAAGCAGGATTTAGTGAGGGCAGGTTGGCCATTTATGTCTTTCCCGCTTGCAAAAAGCCTCCGCTTAGTCACATGCTGCTTCCGTTACCATGGCGACATTACATGTGCAATGCGCACAGCGATGAGCAGCACTGTGTTCTTTAGAAAGATCACACACACAAAACAAATTTGTGTATCTCTGATGTGGTCTTCACACTGGCCAAAGCATTCGGTAGAAATAGACGAAAATATCGCAGTTATCAGGCATGTGCACAGATATTTTTTGGGGGGGGGCCGTGCTCAAGCACGATTCCTGCGTATATGATTATTGCTACATTTCTTAATATAATTCCATGGCTAGTTTTTGTCACTCAAAAGTCGCATCATGAACCCTCTTTCTTTCTTTGAAATATCACAAGGTCATGTAGCACACACGTGACACAAACACCAGTGAGGGTACCGAAAAGGTCAAAAAAGGAAAAAAAAAAAAAAAAAAACTGTGAATGCAACATTCCTAACAAGACAAGCTAGTAAAGCTAAAACAAAAGAGGGACAACAGGCTCTCTAGAGAAAACTAAGACAAACGAGAAAAAGGAGCAATGCAGCAAAATAGAAACCGTGACGTATATGACAGCATCCACAACAAACATGAAATGTATTTTCTCATTGAAACTGGAAACTACAACGTTAACATTTGAGAAGAGACTGTGGGCAGCAGAAATTGCAACTATTCTATGTTGTTTTTATTCTAGAGGAGACTGCGGGCAAAAAAAAAAAAAAAAGGAAAATGAAACAAACTGTGGCGTATAATACTTGAGCATCCAGAGTTAGCATTAGCATTAATTTATTTTTGTCTGTTTGTGTATTCTAAAATGTCAAAATGGTGCAGCATTGCTGTTTGATAGGAGAGAGGGAATAACCCAAAGGAGCAATGCAGCAAGGTGGAGACTGTGGCGTAGAATACTTGAGCGTCCACCGCTAGCATTAGCATTTTGTTATCCTCGTCTATTTGTGACGAGGATGTCACAATGTCAACGTCAAAATTGTGCAACAATGTTGTTAGAGATGAGAGAAGGAAAAAGCAAAAGGAGCAATGCAGACAAGGGCAGACTGTGGAGTACTATTATAAAATGTAACAAGCTAGTATTCAGAGCACTGCAACAGCTAACATTATACCGTGTGCTTATCATTGAATTTTCTTGCCGTTTATCCTCTTATGCCTGAACGAGGTAGCAATTTTATCCAAAAGGAGACTGGGGGTTTAAATACCAAGGTGGAGGTTTGTACTTTTCAGCAACTACACACAAACACCTGACATTTAAATATTTCATTTGCTTCTGAATCTTAATTCGGATTCTAATTTTTGCTGTATTTGACGGGGAATATATTTCCCTCGCTACGTGAGAGCAAGAACACCCTTGTGAAATATTGATGTAATTGAGAGATATGAAACGAATATATAATGTAAATATATAATTTAACACACAGTGCCTGTCTCCATTTTCCGTCAACAAAGCAACAAATAGAGGGAGGCAGGCGACGGCTCCCCGTGGACCGCAATCTGATTGCGCTGATTGTTGCTGTCGTGCTGAATACACTTTTGGATTAAAAAAATATACATGAATAAAGATATGCATATGATTGACAAAGATGCTTTGATTCAATCTCTCATTCTGTCATAATTCCCGATATCCGAGGAAAGGATGACTTGAAAATTGAATGTGACAAAAACTGACTTTTTGTTTTTCTCAAGAGAAGACTGAAGTCGATGAGAAAATTGGATATTGCAGCAAAATGGAGAGTGTGGAGCATTATGCTGCAACACACTGAAATAATATTTTCAAGGGTGTTGATTTTTGTAATTCTCAGCCATATATCCTCAACAGTGACAATTTCATTCACGAGAAGTCTGGAGGGTGTTAAAATAACAGAGTACTGCGGCCAGGTGGAGAATGCGGGGTAAAATATTGCATCATACAAAACTAAAACAGACCAACAGCAAATGTTAGCATATGTCTTTTATGATATAAATTGTCACCCTTTCTAGCTTAAATGCTGCAACAACATGATGATTTTTATCCAAAAACGAGACTAAGGGCACCAAGAAAACAAAATACAACCAATGCTGCAGCCTACAAAACTAAAGCACGGCATCAACTAATGCTAGCATCCCCCCCCCCACACACACACACACACACACACCTTTTCTAGCTTAAATGTTAAAATAATACGACCATTTTTATCCAAAAAGAGACTCGGGACATACAATCATATAAAACTAAAGAAGAGGAACAGCCAAGGTAAGGATTTTGTTGTTTTTATTTCCTTATCATTTCTCGCCTTCTCTCTTCGTTCCCAGTTTATTTATTTATTAATATATTTATTTAATTACTTATTCTTGATTTTTATCCAAAAGAAGACTGAGGGCACCGTGAAAAGAAAACGATGTGACAAATGTTGCATCATACAAAACTAAAGCAACGGCAAATGTTCGCACATTTTAAATAATTTTTCACCTTATCAAGCTTTAAATTTGCAGTCTAACCAATTTTATCCAAAAGGAGACTGAGGGCATGGAGAAAACAAAATGCAATGACGAAATGCATCAAACAAAATGCAAAATGTTGGCATGTGTTGTTGTTATTTTTAAATAATGTGTCACCTTTTCTATCTTAAATGTTGCAACGACATGGCTATTTTTATTTAAGATAATATGGTCATCAAGAGAACAAAATATTATTATCGTCTCGCCTTTTCTGGGCTTAAATGTTGTAACATGACATTTTTTGTCAAAAGACAGTCCGAGGACACCAATGAAACAAAATAGACTGTGGCAAACTATAAAACTGCAGAATCCAAGGCCGTGTTGAGGAAGCAGCTAGCTTTAGCATGTAGAAAAAAAGAAATTGAACACAGCAGTCAATTGGAGACTGCGGAGCACCAAAGTGTCATGCCCAGAAGAGCTAATTGTCGGATTTGGTGTGTAGACACTGTTCTCTGACATATGAGCATATGTATGGTTTTACAGCCTTCTGCCTTATGAGCCTCCGATTGGCTCAGGCCTGAACCGGGTGGCAAAATTGCTGGAGGAGAACGCCCTGTGAGCAAACAGGAACAGATTCCACCCCGGCCAGGGCCATCTGTTGTGTTTGGAGGCCCCGGGCCCTGCAATGTGATGCCACTGCCACACACAGATTATTATGAATAAACCCAAGGCGCAAAGATCGGCGCAGATGCACACAATCTGACATCAGGTTACGGGCAACAAGGGTGCTGGGTTTACAGTTAAAATTTGTAAGAATACCTTCCAAGAAACACAAAAAATTGCTAAATTATTGTTGTTTTAAACTATGTGAATTTCCAACAAAAAATAAATAATTTTATATAATTTTAGGATGGGCGATTAAATGTTCTGTTTTGCATTTGAAAAGGAAATTCAACTAAAAAATTAACTTTTCAATCATGATTTATGTGCCATAAATAGTCTGAGAACGACATTCCGATTAATATTGAGTTTGTGAAATAAGAATAAATTTAATTTGAGGCAGCAACTATTTTGCTAATTGCTGTCAACAGAAAATAACATTTCAGTAAAACCTAATCATGTCCTACTGTTTTCAGAAATTGGTCACATGACATTGTGATGAAAAGTTTTTTAGGTTGACTTTCTCTTTAATTTCACAATTTTGTCAACTAAATAAGTTGTAGTGACTTTTATTTTTGCTTTGCCTTCATTTTTAATCTTTTTAATCGACTAAATCTACTGAGGGAAACTGCTAATTTATAACGTTACATTTTACGTAGATTTTGAGCCCTAAAGGTTGGTCATCACTAGGACTGCACAATAATTACAATTATTTTGGTCAATATTGAAATTACGATTATTAACCACAATTATTCATCGTGTTTGGTCAAACATATCTATTGGCCTTTTTTAAACTAGCAGTAAATAAAAAAGGTTTCAAGGCTTGAAACTTACAAATAATAATTAACTTAGCCAACTTAGAACGAAGCTCATTGTAGCAAATTTTAATCAATTAGCAGTCAAAAGGTCATTTTCGGTCCGTTCAAACCGAATCTATCCCAATTTTTCAAAATGGGTCTCAATTGACAGCAAGCACGGTATATATTAGGAATCAGATGAGAAACTCAATGCCATTTCACACTGGTAAATAATATATTAGGGTGAGAAAAGCATAAGCTTTAGTTATGCAAACATGTGGGAAGCATTGCACCCTGGTGGTTGGGTGACAAAGTGCTTGATTTGACATGTAAGGCACATTAGTCGGCTTTTAAAATGTTTTATCAGCTTAATTAAGTGTGACGGCCAATATCGTGATCGCGATTAAGATTCGATTAATTGTGCAGCCTTAGTCATGACCCATCAAGGTTCAGCTGTTTCATGGATTTGGTCATGTAACTTGGTTTGACCCACAGACTTCTATATGAATTAACAAAAAAAAAAAAATGGTCTTTACTCATCGTCGTGAGACGTGAAGGCCCTGGCAGCCATCTTATGTTGCTACTTGCTCAGCTTAGGTCATTTTAATATTTGACAGCTTTTTTTTGTCTCTGGTTAAAAAAAAAAAAAAAAATAGCAAGCTGTGTGAAACACTTGTATATCTGGAAGAATAGTTAGTTTATTCAAGTATAAATTTGCGTGATGTAATTTTCAGGCGACAGCATTTGACAAAATGGCCGCCCAGAGATGGAAAAGAAAACCGATGGATTTTGCTGATCGATTCATATTCCACAAAGGCAATATTAATCAGAACGCTGTTTAGTGGGGCCGCGAAGAAAAATATGCTTTACTTGGCTTCCCTTTTAAGACTCTGAGGCTTATGAATGAAAATAATAAAAACTACAGTAGATGAATGAACTATTTCAGTCGCATAAATGTATTAAACACACTGGAGACACAACCTGTGGCTTAAAATAAATATCTTGTTTTTTTTTTACCCCCATTGCGACTGTACCCATACTTTTCCTTTCTGCTGTCGGAGTGATTTACGACTGTATTGGAATGATGTACAGCGCCGGCGCTACCGCCACCTTAATGGGAAAATGTTTAATAAAACACAATGTCTCTGGTGTGTTCCTCGGGATATTGATCTCGCCTCGCCTCGCGTCGGGCCAAACACTCCAGAGGAGGCACGTGGCGGGTCCGAGTAGCACTCCGTTAGATTAAAGTACACGCCTGACATCAATCAGATCGCCTTGTTTTGTTTTGTTTTTTTTTGTTATTGTTTCTCTGGCGATATATTCTTGTGTTTTTATTAGGTGTTTTTGCAAATGAGAATACAATATATATATATATATATATATATATATATATATATATATATATATATATATATATATATATATATATATATATATATATATATATATATATATTAGGTCGATGGAATCTTGCAAATGCAGTCAATGTGAAAGTAGATTTGTCGGTTTGGAAAAGCAGCACATTATATACTACAATAATTATTAGAAAATAGTATATCATTCCATACACCTGGCTGCAATGCCAGAATTCATTAAAAATGTAAGTGCCTTGCAAAAATATTAGCCCCGCCAAAAATGGTTTTCCCATTTCTCATTATTCAGGTTTAAAACGTGACTTGGCTCCATCTTAGCATTTTCAGCTCATCAGAATCAGGAAAAATTGGTAGAAAAGTTCTGTTTCATTGAATATTTTGTGTTTTTCATTTTTAAGCACAAGAACTGCACAGATATTTCCAAAAGAAGATATTGACAAATTGATGATTAAAAAAAAAAAATTATATATATATATATATATATATATATATATATATATATATATATATATATATATATATATATATATATATATATATATATACACACACACACACACAAACACACACACACACACACACACAGAAAATACAAACATTTCAATTGATGGTCATCCTTGGAAGGGTTTAGAGCAGCCGCCAGTTGGAAAGGACAGAAGACAGCAGAGATATTTGGGGAGAAAAAAAGAGCGCATTGTGGATGACGAGGGCAACAACTTCCACTTGTTGACATTCTGTCAAGTGCACAAGAGCAAAGGCGATGGATTAAACGAGCCGTGTGGGGCGCTGCGACGCCACCGCGCTCATATCCTTCACTTGGGGAAAGTTCATGCAGGGTTTAGGAATGTGCTTCAGCAAGCGCAGCTAAAATGGAGGGTGCGCGATTGGAATTTAATCATGCCCTTTTAATCAGGCCACAACATTAACATTAGAATCACATGCTAATGAGATCTGAGGCAAATAATATGCAGAGTTAATACGAGGGTTAGGTTGGGAAGTTTTGTAGTGTTGGGGTAAAGAATTTGAGTTAGGGACATTTTTAAACTACTTTACATACATTTGATACACAAAAGATCCCCCCCAAAACTAACGCATAATTTTTCTTTGAAGTTCCATGAAGTTGACAGCAATTTTCTGTGACTAGTATTGGCTGCCATCGCAAGTAGAAAAAAATGACCCAAAAATGGTCATAATTCTGCACAAGTGTTAAATGGGCCAGATTAAAAAAAATGGAGGACGCTGTACATAACCCCGCCTACACAAAACAACCTCAGCATGTTGATCCAAAGTAAACCTCCGACACGTGTGTCGTTCCGAGTTGTTTTTCCGGATGTGTCGGCTCAGAGTGTTTTCACACGGCTGATGATATTGCCCGTTGCGCGGATGTCCCCCAACACCACCCCCGGGTCATTCCATGTCACCGCCACGGCACGCCCCCAAGTCCCAGTGACTGCCAGCATTCAAATCCTGGAAAGGGAAGAAAACATTCCGGTCGCATGTTGTGCTAAAGGTATCACCTCCTCGCATATGATTGCGTATCAAGGATGTGTGGACAAAATGAAAATGACTATAATTAGAGTGCCATTTTGCCAAGTGTCAGTGTGGCTATGATCCACTCTGGATTCAAAAAGGCTGCCGTCGGCCCCGAGCCGCTGAGGCGTGTCGTCGCGGAAGCTTCGCACACATCACCGACTGTCACTGGCAACGCCATACACTTCCATCTGCGCCACGTAATGAGCTGAATATATCAGCGCCGTCACGGCCCCGTGACATGCTCCAAGTCTTACAAAACTCCCGACCGCAGGCTGTGTAAGTGGCTCGTTTGCTAATGCTAACAGTAAAGCTAAACGCGCAAACATTTGTGAGCAACTAACATGTCATCTTTATGTAGAGCTGCAAAGTGGCATCATATGGAAAAGTGTCGTTTTAGGCTTGTACGCAAATAGTTGGCTGTGAATGGCTGCCAACGAGTTCAGGGTTCGACACATCTCTCGGCCAAAGTCAACCCCGGATGGTCTTTAGCACACGCATGACCGTGAGGAAGAGTAAGGGAGGGAGGAAGGAAGGAAGGAAGGAAGGAAGGAAGGAAGGATGCATGGAAAAAGGATGAATGAACTGAAGAGCAAAAGGAAAGGCAGAAGGACAGAAGGAAGGAATGAAGGACAGAGGATGAAAGGAAGGATTGATGGGTTAAAGAACAAAGGAAGGACAGAAGGAGAGATGAATGGAAGGAAGGAAGGATAAAAGGAAGGAGAGAAGGACATAAATAGATGGAAGGAAGGACTGAGTAACAGAAGGAAGGACAGGACAGAATGGAAGGAAGGATGGAAGGAATGAAGGAAAGAGGAGAGAAGGAAGGATTGAGGGACTAAAGAACAAAAGGAAGGACAGAAGGAGAGATGAATGGAAGGAAGGAAGGAAGGAAGGAATGAGCGAAGGACAGATAAATAGATGGAAGGAAGGACTTAAAAACAGAAGGAAGGACAGGAGGACAGATGAATGAAAGGAAGGATGGATGGACTGAAGAACAAAAGTAAGGATAGGATAGATGAATAGAAGGACTGAAAAACAGAAGGAAGGACAGATGAATGGAAAGAAGAAAGGAAAGACTGAAGAACAAAAGGAAGGAGAGAAGACAGATGAATAGAAGGAAGGAAGGACAGATGAATGGAAAGAAGAAAGGAAGGACTGGAGAACAAAAGGAAGGAGAGAAGGACAGATGAATAGAAGGAAGGAAGGACTGAAGAAGAGAAGGAAGGACAGGAGGACAGATGAATGAAAGGAAGGATGGATGGACTGAAGAGCAAAAGGAAGGATAGGACAGATGAATAGAAGGACTGAAAAACAGAAGGAAGGACAGATGAATGGAAAGAAGAAAGGAAAGACTGAAGAACAAAAGGAAGGAGAGAAGGACAGATGAATAGAAGGAAGGAAGGACAGATGAATGGAAAGAAGAAAGGAAGGACTTAAGAACAAAAGGAAGGAGAAAAGGACAGATGAATAGAAGGAAGGACAGCAGCACAGATGAAAGGAAAGAAGGAAGAATAAAAGGAATGAGAGAAGGAGAGATGAATAGATGGAAGGAAGGACTTAAAAACAGATGGAAGGATAGGAGGACAGATGAATGGAAGAAATGATGGATGGACTGAAGAACAAAAGGAAGGATAAGACAGGAATAGAAGTAAGGACTGAAAAACAGAAGGAAGGACAGATGAATGGAAAGAAGAAAGGAAGGACTGAAGAACAAAAGGAAGGAGAGAAGGACAGATGAATAGAATGAAGAAAGGACTGAAGAAGAGAAGGAAGGTCAGCAGGACAGATGAATGGAAAGATGGATGCATGGATGAACTGAAGAACAGAAGGAAGAATGAAAGGAAGCGAAGAAGGACAGAAGAGAAGGAAGGATGGATAGACTGAAGAAAAAAAGAAGGAAGGAAGGGTTGATGTTTGATGTGTTTAAGCAAGTCATGGTCCCACTATGCCAACACAGTCGAACTAATTTAAATAACCCCGCCCACACTACTTGCCGATGATCCGGGTCACGGCACCAATTAAAAGCTCTGGCGAAACCTTATTTTAGTCATTTAATAATGCATTCTCATTTTTAAATGGTGCCAAAAATAATCCATCATATATAATGATCCAATAATTAAATTAAATAAAAACACGGCCACATATTTATCAGTTACACTCTTTTTAAGGCACATATTTTGAAACAAATATTCTGCCCACTTCTGGTGTAAAGTGTGATGTAATTCTTCAACTTTAGGCTACTTTGACCAGAGCACACATTTTATTACACATTTCATTCAGACACCGGGGAAGCGCTTGAATTAATTTCTGCGGGGAAAATAGCATATTATGTCTCAGTTAAGAGGCGAACATCATATGTTTTTGGCAGCCATGTCAAATGCTATTTAATTATCGTCGCTTAGTTGGGTCTGACCGACTCCAGAGGAGATGATCTGTCACGTTAGCCATTAAATGCTCAGCTGTGGCCGCCAGCTCCACATCAAAACCCCATCAGATGCCAACCCGGATGATTCTTTTGGGGAATCACAAAACTGGAGGACACATAAAATACAGTGGAAGTACAAAGACAAAAAACGGAATCTGGAAAAATTATGTCGTGTTGCACGAGAACTATCATTGTTCAAATCATGTCAGCTTTCAGTGCGGTGACGTTTCAGAAGGAAGACTGCTGCTATTCTAAATGGAAGAACTTCAGTCGTCAAACACGTTTTTTTTCCAGCTTTTTTTTTAGTTAAAATCAGTTACTTAAATATCCAAAAACTAGACCTCCAGAAAGTCATTCCCTCTCCATGTCACGTCTTCAATAGGCAAGTAGTTTTACGTTTTAATTAGTTATTATTATTTGTACTTATTGCCTTTATTTGACATACTCGATGGCCAATTTCTAGTCACAAAACAATATTTTCTATATAACTTTAACCCACCTGTGACTTTGCTGCTGTAGCTATTGAATATAATTACCGTATTTTCCGCACTGTAAGGCGCACCTAAAAGCCTATATTTTTTTAAAAGCTGATGGTGCGCCTTATAATCAGGTGCGCCTTATATGTGGAAAATGTTTAGAAATATGTCACTAATTGGGGGTGCGCCTTATAATCAGGTGCGCCTTATATATGGAAACTGTTTTGAAATATGTCACTAATTGGGGGTGCGCCTTATAATCCGGTGTGCCTTATAGTGCGGAGAATGGGGTGTATGAATTATCCTAATACGTATTACTCTTAAATCCAACCAGTAGACTGTGTGATATTTTGTGATCCTCTTATTTGTTGCAGATTTAACTTTTTTTTTTTTTGCTTTTGCTCCCTGTTTTTTTAATTTGTTTTTCTACTTTTGAAGTAATACAAAAAACTCAGTTTCTCTCTTTTATATATATATATATATATATATATATATATATATATATATATATATATATATATATATATATATATATATATTAGTGTGTGTGTGTGTGTGTGTGTGTCTGGCCTGATAGGAGGAAAAATATCAAGAAAATTAGCGAGTTAAAGCTGTAATAGATATGGTCATGAATGAAGATCCACATGACTAGTCTGAAGGAAGAGAGTTTGAAAAAAATGGCTATGTAAACCTGCAATAAAAAAAGTTATGGTCATAAATGAAAATTTGCTGTAAAATGAAGCCACGATGTTGCGAGGGAACACTGCATCAATGATTGAGGAATTACAGTAGGGGTAATTTAGTATGTGTCTTGTGAAATAAAACTATACAACACGGATCCATACGATATATAATACAAATGTCGATAATTCCATCGTATTTAATTTGGGAAGACTATATATGATCGTGTCGATGACGTCAAGCTAGCATTGATTTTTCTTGGTACGTTGCTATGGCACTTGTACCACTTAAGCGAGGAGATGCTTCTCTGTCAGTTCAAAAATGAACTTGAGCCATCATCGGTAAAAAAAACAGCTAACGACAGCCGTCACCTAGTAACTGTTGTCCTTAATAGTTGGTTGAATTGCCGCCCTGTCATTGAACAGATCAAAGAAAATGGCGCGAGTGGAAAAACAGTACTGCAGATGCGATTAAGTGGAATCAATGATGAAAAGCAACCCCTTGCTTATTTTCTCCATTTAAACTCCCCCCAAAACATCAATAAAAGAACAAGAAGTAAAAAAAACAACAAAAAAACACATTTATTTGATGGTTTTTAGAAGGAACACGCCCTTCTGACCACGCACTGCATGATTCATGAGACTTTTTTTTTCCTCCGCCGTCAGCACTTCTTGTATGTCGACTCCCTACCGAGCGCGATCGTGTTTAATCAAATTAGCGATCCGCGAGATCCGCTGGATGTCGGCCAGATATGCCATAGCGCATGCAAATGCGGCGGACCTTTAGTGCCTGCGTTCTTGAAGTTTGGTTTGAGGACTTGGTATGTTGACACAAATCCTCCAGTTGATGATCCATAAAGCATCGAACCATATTGCGCATGGCCGCACTATTACAAGGACGCCATCTTATTACTTTGGAGCTGGATTAACATGGCGTGAATGGATCGAGCGGAAACTGAGATTTGTTTTTGCTCTTAAAAAGACCGCCCATCTGGAAACGGCAACGGTCTGATTGGCTTGAAAGCGCCCATCTGCTGCATATACGAGGAGGGACGAAATTCAAGGGAATATATAGATAGTGTGCTTATGTGAATATGAAAGCGGAGCATAATGTTGGTCGTATTGGTCAGGGGAAATCAAGTTTATGTAAATCTCATCTTGCGCCCAGTAATTGAGGCAAAATATAAGTTATTTCATTTAAACACATTTTAACTATGTATTCATATTGTATGAGTATCGATTGAAATATTGTTTGCAATGCATGTAGAACTAAAGAACTTTTAGAACCAGTTTGAACTATTTCTATGTAGATTGGAGTCTCCATTATGGGAAGATAAATAACTTGCCAGCAGGATAAAGTCTTTGTTTAAAGCACACTGCTTAACAAAGGAGGATGAATCCTTTGTTTAAGTGGTATGCACAATTCCTTTGTTTACATTGCAAACAACACCATGCTTGGGAAATAAATAAAAGGCAGAAGAGGAGAGGGGTTCTTAAGACTGAGCTAACACCCTTTTCTCTTCTGCAGAACATCAGTTGTTCTGACATAGATTGTGTTCGCTGTCTCGATCTCTTTTATTGATAACTCTCACATGATCGTTAAAGTGATTCCTGACATCTTGTGCGGAGGTCCAATTTAGCAAGTAACCTGCAATCCTACCCAAAAAACCTGTTTTCACACAAACGCAGCACGTTTATAGTCCTTATCAAGAAGCTACCAGTTGCAATGCTCAACGTCACAAATGAGCTCTTTGACGCCCGTTGTCACAAATTCACATCACACTCCTTATACTCCAAATATATACAGGTATATATCCAAAAATAGCATCGTATTCCTCAACTGCCTACCGAGTAACCTTTTGCAAGCAATTGTTTCTCGTCTTTTAGTTTGTACGGCTAACGTCGACGCGTGCTATGCTACTCTTGGAATAGTTGGAATATACATTTGCTACAATCTATATAACTGCTTCCAATGAAAAAATATCTTGCAGAATGTCTTGCTCCATGAAATGTTGTACCATACATGTACGACTCTTCCACCTTCTCCCCCCCAGCTGCACTTTTGCCCTTTTAGAGCTGGAACCTTCATCTAGCCTTGGAACCTCTGAACCAATTACAAAGAGAGGGATCGGAGAGACTGTTTCAGAATCGAGCAGAATTATATTCATGCAGTCCTTCTCCGTTCTCCTCATGCATGAGCAGAAATGAATGCCTTTTCTCTTTCTTTCTTAATAGTTTTTCCACAAATGTCTATTCAGTTAACCCACAGGTGTCGAACTCCAGTCCTTGAGGGCCGGTATCCTACATGTTTTCAAACCTTTTCCCTCAAAAACACCTGATTCAAATGATTGGGATCATTTTAAAGCTCTTGCCGAGCTTGCTAATGAGCTAATCATTTGAATCAGGTGTGTTGGGGAAAGAAAACTGGAAAACATGCAGGATGCCGGCCCTCGAGGACTGGAGTTCCACACCTATGGGTTAACCTGACATGTGTACATTTCCTGTTCTTTCTTGTATATATTTCCTGTTCCACACACAAACTCACACTCAACTCAATTTAGCATCTACTGGAAAGCAAAAACACACACTCTTTTTTTTAAAATTGGAAATAATTTCCGTCCTCGGGTGATAAGCCTCGCTATGAGCTACGGGAGTTATCGACATGTTTGTCATCCTTCATTTCTGTATGCATCTAAATAAACAAAACTTTTTTCTTTGCCCTTTTTGGGAGGGGGGTTCTGTTGAGATATGTGGCTGCTCAGTATAAGATGAGCCACACATTTTATTAAATGCCAATGAAACTTGATTGTCACCCTTCACATTGCAAAATAAAGGCCGCGTTTACTTTTACATATAAAAATCCCATTTATTTTGATTTCAGGTCAGAATTCAAGAAAGTAAAGTTCATGTTCTTTGTCAAGGTTCTACCAGTTGCATCAACCAACTGAAATGTTAAATAGCAAAGTTTTATTTCAATACACAAATCATGTTGTTGGGTCACACTTGCCTTTGCACTTTTCAACCAATTAATGAATGCTGGAAGAAAAGTAAAACACCCAGACACCCACACAGAGACTCACCAAGGTCAAGTTGTCTTTTAACACTTTAAATGTGCTAAAAGCATAGGGTGGAACTATTACCAGGAAGAAAAAAAAAAAAAAGAGGTATTTTGCATATTGAATGTATCACGAGGTTCTCAGTCAATGTCCAAATCCTTTTAGATGAAAATTTCAACGAGATAAAGCATCATAAAACGTATGCACTTTCCCACTAATCGGCAACGGGAGGTCTGAGTCCCAGAACAGATTGCTCAATATTCAGAAGATCCATCGTATTTTAATTTAGATGTGACAAATGGCGACTGGTTTAAAATCCAACTTTCCCCGGACGTCTCCTACAGTAACCTTCTGTTGCTTCGGGTGGACTATAATCACTGTCATTAAATATCAATAAGGACCACAAGAAAATCTTTCCGAAAAAAAAGTCCTGGAGATTTATTCATGAGGCCGATTGTACAAAAAACGATTCCGATGCCTAGTCGGGCTCCTCGCGGTCATTGCAACCCAGGACGTGACTTTGAAAGGCCACCCCGGTCCGGGCAGAGATCACGGGGATGAGGATTAAAGGTTCCACGCACGTTCTTTGGCGGATAGGCTCCGGTCCAATTTCAGGATACGATAAATCTGCGGCTGAGGGGCGCGTCTGCGGCAGAATTCAATTAGGTAAGAAAAGAGAGGAGAGGATCACGGCGATATTAGACGTCTGATGGCTGAGCTCCTCGCTCGCCCCGGCAATGAAGCCCTACGTTCCCGCGCCGCAACCAGATTGATTTGACTTGCGAGCTCAAGTGTTCATCCGCCGTTTTTTTTTTTTTTAAAGCGTCAGTACTCAGAAGGAAGGACAAAGCATTCCGTGTGATCTCGGCACGATGTCGAGATTCAGATTAATGGGACTTTTTTACAAAGCTGCCAGTATGACAGATTCTAACAAGATCACCTCTGAACCATTACGTCGTAGTTCCGTCGTCTTTTAAAAAGACCCAGAACAGACGGTTGAAATCTTCAAGCGCTCCATCTTACAGTTACATTTAAGTTCTCTATGTGAGCTTCAGATCAGTTCAGGGGTGGGGGATTCGAGGACACGCCTAATATCGTACAAGTTGGACTCGCGTAATTGCCTTTGTGAATCATTAAGATCCGCCATGTAGATAAACGAAACAAAGAAGCAGCGACTGCTGTGATTTGGAAACAAAGTCATTACAGCCGGCTTGAACTCGTCTGTCGGGCGTTCATCAGTCATGGCTTTGTCGTCATTTCGCATTTTAAATTGAATTCGGACTTAATTCAAAATAACGTCGCGAATGGCGATGAGTCATCTCGCATTTCGGCGTCATCCAACTGTCCAATATGTACGGTTTAAATTTGTGAAAGTTAATGGACCAAATCTCTTGAGTTGATCCATTTTTTTAATATGTCACGTAATGGCTAGTATGGTCCTAAAAATATGACCTTCAAAAAAAAAAAAATCTTGTTTTAGTGCTTCTTCCTGTGGTACACAAGCCTACCAAATTTAATGTGTTTAGATAAAAATGTTTCTCATTTTGCGTCAATCGTTTCAAAAATGGTGACCTCAAACCAAAATGGGTTAGGGTTAGACTTCCTTTGTAGCATGAAATTTTAGAAATTATTTTAGTGAGTCATATCATTGTAGACAAGACAATCAAATTGAACGTCGTTGCATCAAACCGCTTCTCTGGCTGGATTATGTATTTATTTATATATTTTGTGGAGTTGATTTATGGTTATGTGTTATCAAATATGCACATTTAATGAAAAACTATTGAATGAGCCAAAACGATGTCTTCAAATCAAAATGGCTGACTTACTTTCTCCATGGAGGCATGGCATTTTGAGACTATTGGATTTTTTTTTTTTTTTTGTAAACTCTTAAAAACAGGTTAAAGATAAATACATTTTAGTTTAAAAAAAAATTTGCTTCTAGGGCTGGAATACAGATTTTTTTTTTGCGTATATTGTGTGCAAATATTGTGTTTTGTTTATTTCTAAATCAAATAAAAAGGGAGACCTCTGTCTTTTAAGGCAAAGCTTTTTGGGACATTGTTTTGTAGGTCTACTTATGACACCTATCAAATTTCATTTTGCTAAGTGAAGTGGCTTCAAGGACGCTTAGTTTAACCTTACATTCTCATCATCCATCAATATTTGTGCACAGGCATTGTCTGAGGAGCTTCTGCATTTGTTCACGGAAAACATTTTTCAGATTCAAGATATTGATGACTCACAGATTTGTTTGTAAAAACTGTGTATGTATGTTTGGCGCAAAGATTTGGGCCAAACAAACTGACAGACTTTTTTTTTAGGCAAGAACTCTACACGACTTTCTGGTTGGGTGCTTGTAGCTGTGACAAGAGATGTATGGAGAGTTACATGTGTGGGTGTCGGTGGGGTGTGGGTAGAATGAACAGAGTGATAAGACACACTGAGGCTGGCCCTTTAAGAACGATTGCAATGTAACGTGGGAATGGGCAAAAGAAGGGGAGAGGGGTAGCAGCTGCACTTGGTGCTGCGGTGAGAGTTGAGAATTAGTGAGCAGCGCTCATCACTCATAAACTCTAAAATTTTTTGCCCAAATAGAGACTATTGATCCTCCATACTGCAGTTTGTAAATCAGTGGGCATGGGAAAGAAATTTCGGTTTTACTAACGACACTTCATATACTTTGTGTACATACAATGTCTGTGGGGGTCGGGGATGTGTAATCCTACTTGGCGGATTTCACTTTTTCGCGGGGGTTTTCTGGTCCCCATCTCCATTTCTAAATTCTCTGTCTATACAGTAAAGAGCTGACACGGCATTATTTTCACCCATCGACGTTTCAGTTAAAAAAGATGTCTAACTTTATGATGCCTAATAAATTCATAACTTCGCCTGCCAGGGATGTGACAGTAATGCTGACGAAATACACACGGGGACACTTTCGGGGGACGAGTAATTAAATGTAATAATAATAATAATGCAAACTTTTTTCCCTTGGTGCCCCTGGGGCATTAAAAGAAAAAGCTATAAGCTTGGCATGTGTGCGGGAGAATTTCAAGATATCGCCTGACGGGTAAATTAGTATAATAGGCCAGACTTTAATTCACTTCTTGTCCTCTTCTCCGAAAGACTCGTCAATCAATTGTCTTGATCATGGTGCAATCCCCGCCCTGAGATGACTCCTGATACACCCAAGTCAGGAGATTTACGCTTTTTTTAAGAGTGTTAATTTAATAAAGCAAATCAGATTTACACCACCGCCAGGTGACAATAGGAAAGGTCAAGCCGGATGAGGTTTTGTGTGTGTATGTGTGTGTGAGTGGCGCGTCTCCATCTGCGCGCTAATTAGCATTACTGTGTTGAGGATGGGTGAAATTAGCACCTGCAGCAGGGGAACGAGGCTCGAAGGGAGCCACGGGTTTAGCCGCTGTGATATTTCGCCAGGCGCCAAAATGACACAGTGTGTTTACACTCGCCGGTCACCACATTAGGGACGCCGTTAATGAGATCTAACGCAAGACCTGTAAACAACAACCACCTGCTTCCATTTGGGGCTCATTTGAGCAAATTCACCCCCAAATGGGGGTTTTAAACTAAATCGTTAACTTCTTGTTTAATTTTGGCCATAGATCTTGGTGATTTTTCTTCGTGTTTTGACTTTTTGTGTTATTTACTTAGAATGTTCATTTAGCTGTGGATTAGGCTCAGTAAGATACATTTATTTACTCATTCGATACTCGGGGTGGGAGTCTTTGTGTCACGATTTGATTCAGTTCAGATTTTTGGGTCTGCGATTAGAATCGATTTTAGAATCAAAACGAAAAAGAGGAATGTTTTTCAGTCTGTTTATGACAAACGAGATATCATAAGTTTTAGTATTAATTTTGGGACCTTTCAAATCGATACGGAATCGTAGTAGAATCCCGACACTTATGTGAATTGTTTTTAATTGGGACACACCTAAAGTAATTCATTACTTTATTACCTACTCCATTTAGTACCAGCCATTTTAGACTCTTCTTTAGCCAAACGATTGGAAAATAAAACTTTTTAAGTCCCTAGGATTGAATGTTCTTCACTGTGAACTTCATGAACAAAACTGGGCAGGCCAGGCCAGTCAATCAGCTTTTGGGCACTCCTACAAGACACGTGATTGGCCCTCATTAGTCAATGCCATAAAGGAAGCCATGACCAATGAGGGTGATGTACCATTTTCGATGTAATATTTCAACATTTTGTAACCTAAATGGTCACCAAAGAAACACCATTCCATGTGTCGTCTGAACACAGAGGGGTGAACATTTTTTGTGGAGGGAATCTCCGTCCTTCCAAAAGTCTAAAACAGTAGCACAAAACAGAATGTATATATTTTGTTTTTTGGCACTAGAGAAGCAGCTCAAGTGACTAGCGGTAGCCCTCGTTTAGTCTTAGCCTCTAGCTATGCCTCGAGCCATTGTGGATTATTAACTTTTATTAAGACTTCTGTGATTTGTTCTTACTTGAGGAAAAAAAGGTCAGACATGTTATTGGTTGTAATATTGACAATTGTTTGCTTCTTTTTACATTTTCACTGTATGTCAGATTGTTTTCATTTCTATGATTTTCCATTGAGAAAGCCAATTCTTCAAAATCAAACAAAAAGCACTGTGTCCAATCTTCATGGTGCCACTGAATATAGGAGTATACGTTTGAATGTCTTTACAAGTGTGCGAAATGTGACCTTTGAAGAGATGTATGAACATTTAATGGCCTGAGGTGTGATTGTATATTCCTTTCCCCTTCTCACTTTGATTGCGGCCATTAATAATGGATTCTGACATGTTTTTTTTTTTTTTTTTTACTGAGAATGTCATGTCTGTTTCATGTATGGACTTTTTTGATTTACAGAAGGGCCATGATGATGGCAACCATTCCCATTTACCACACACTCTAAAAGCCGTGAAATCACTTGATAGCATGTGCCACTTTTAGTAATTTGATTAAAAGTGGGTCTATTAGGGAGCCAGAATTGTGATTTCGCCCTTTTTGGGTCTTCTTTATTATTTTGTTTAAAATGCATGTTCTATGGGTTTTAGGTCTGGTCAATGAGGTCAGTCTGGTTAGTGTTTATATCAGATGCAAGAAGTGGAATGTTTGCAAACATATAAGTTAACTATGCTCTTTAAAACATTTCATGTCTATCTTTTGATGTAAAACCCAAATGTTTTGGCTCTACAGAACGACAAAAACTATAACTTCAATGTTCCAATACTTTTAGGGGGCAGTGTACCAACAAAACCAGCTTGTTTCTTTCGAAGCTTTTATCAGACGTCCAATTTTCATTGTGAATAATTTGGATTCAATACGTTTGACATTTGGAGACGCACACTCTCTCATTGTTGTCGGGAATATTAATGTAATTCTGCTCTCCTCTTAGCGTGAACGGAATAAAAAGTAGAAGTGAGTCTGCCTCTCGGCATCTCTAAATCCGACTCATTAATTGACGAGCTTTCACTGCTTTTGATTTTTCTCTTTTTTCGGCATACTCGTTTCACTTGCTGCCAGGTGTGTCAACCACTTCCTTTAGGAATTTCAAGCCCTTTTTTTGATCGAGAAAATGATATTTTTTGTTCTAATGTGGATTATGGAAAAGCAGCAGGTAGCCTTCAGTAAGCAAGGCAAACGTGCTGTTTATTGTGCAAAGGTTATATGTTTTTAAAGGCGGATGATAACGGCTTGCTGGGAAGAGTTGGTAAACAAAACCAGACTTGTCAAACAGTTGATTTATGATTCTTTTTGCTGGAGCAGTTTTATATGGCGTTCTCCACAGTTCTCCACTTTCTTTCAGAAGTAAACAGCTTGCTGGAGAAACAAATAAATGCTGGAATTAAGAACTGGAACAAGCAATGACTGAGACCTTTGCTATTCCTCCAGTTGTAGCTTAGGAAGGTCACATATCCTTGTTTGAAGTGAGGTAGAAGCTACTCAATCAAATTACCCCTTGTGAAAGGAAGACCGTGCACAAGCACACTTGATTCGATTGAGTCAGAAAAAGCAGGATGGTGGTAAAAACCATTTTTTGAGGCAAAATGGGTGGGTGCCATATTTGTTGATAAAATACTACTTTCTACTAGGGATAGGCAAGTACAAATACCAAGTATCGGTATCAGGACGAAAATTGGCCTTTTTTCATGTTATTTTAGTACATGCGATGGTAGTCGATACTAGTATCAATTTCATGGAACATTGAGGGAAAATGCAAATATGGAATGCAGAAATCAGCACACCTAAAAATGGACTTAACTACACTTACGGATCAAACACATTTTTCCATGAATTTATTACAATTCAGTGGTTTGGTCTCTAATCAAAATAAGCTATTTATTTGACAAATTAAACAGTGAAGATAGTATGCTTTTATCAAGGATGACAAGGAATCAGAAAATGTATTTTTGCAAAGCTGAAATCAGACTAATCCTAACCTTACATATTACTGTAAAGAACATTTGCTTTCCACTTTAAACCCTTGTGCAGTATTTTGACCATTTTTGGATTATTTTCTTCCACATCACTATTGCAGTATTTCAGCAAAGGGATGTCACACTCCTGGTAGTGTGATAACAAAGTGGTTGTGCCATTCCGACGTGTTGTCACCATCTGGGTGAAATTTCAGCTCCCTAGTATCTTCTTTCAATGCTTTCCTTTGATATAAAATGCCTTTGATGTATAGATAAAAGGCATTGTACAAAATACCGCACAAGGGTTGCTAATCGGTTCATCAATTACTTTTGGAGTGAACATCTGTTTGGATAAGCCATAATCAGCATGAAAAATAAACATTTAGAGTTTTGCTTTCGAAACAAAGCCACGCCGATAAATAAACAGCGCTGTCAAAGATTGCGCGGTGGAGCTAATGCATCCAACGCAACGACATCGTCTTTGCGGTATCACGTTAGCTCGATAAGAGCAAAGCCACTTTCCTTATCTGTTCCAAAAACTGCAACCCGTTTGAGCTAATATGCACTCTGATGTTTGGCTGGCAAACACTCATGAGCAATTCATGATCCTGGAAAAATAAATAAATACAGTTTGAAATTGACAGTCAACACGGCGAGGGAGGGAAGGAGGGCGAGGCGGCAATAGGCATCCGCAATTATCCACCCGCCGGTCGCGCCAGCCTTTCATCCCCCTTCTCGGGAGGGAGGGCCCGTTTGGCCCCCGCGTTCCCATGATAAGTCTTGTTAGCGCGACACGCCAAGTGTTACAAATGGCCTCAGATGGTGGACCAGCCCAACGGAGTGAAAGAAGACCACCTTGGACCACCTTTGAGGCTGTTGGAAATGCTAGCGCCGTACTTTCCAGTGACAAGAATAATAAATGGCAAAGAAAAAGAAAATCATCTCACAGATAACTGGCCGAGCTTTGAGATGGAAATTCGTTCGTTTCCACTCAACTGGCATGTTAATGAATTATTTCCCTGCAGATATGGACACTTGTGTGACATACATTTCAACAGAAAATCAAAATACAGTCGGTGATTGATTGAAAAATGAATAGATTTTTTCGGGTCTCGTGTTTTTCTGATCATTGTTTTTCACCCTGTTTTTTTTTTTTTTTTTTTAGAATTTTACATTTTTTGTATTCATTTTTTAATAGATTTAAAAAATTGTTTTAGGGATATGTTAGTCTTAGTATTTTTCTGATTTTAGTCACATGTATCACAGATGTTTTATTTAGTCCTGATTTACATTTATTTTTCAGAAGTAGCAATTTAATGTTTTTTTTAATGTTTTTCATTTCTGGGTCATAATTTTTCAATTTTCTTCCGGATTTTCCGGATTTTTGGGGGGGGCACACATTTTTGTAAGATTTTATTTTAAAGAATGAAATATAGATTAATATTAATTGTTACTTTATTTTTGCTACCTCATCTTCTCCTGATTCATGTAATTTTTCTTTTTTTTTTGTGAATATTGTATTTAATTTGTTCCAAAATATTTTTTATTATTTTTAGTGTTTCTCTTGAAATTTAGTTTTGTGTTTTACGTTTTTTTTTTTTCATATTTACAGTTCTTTTTCCTTTTAAGGTTAATACTTTTTTAGTTTTTTTTTTCCAGATTTGGGGGAAATTTTGAGGGCATTTTTTGCATGATTATATTTGAAAGATTTTAATAGATTCATTTTACTTAGTTTTTTTTCCGGCTTTTTTTTTCTTATTGCATTTTTTTTTTCTAATGGTAAGAAACTCCTCTGCCCAAAATACTTGTAAATGACCTTAGCGGTTCTCATTTAAGTTCCAGATACTTGCTCTACTACAGAGCATTCAAACACGGCTCTCCCTGACAAAGCTGAATATTAATTACAGCTCATCTTTTCATTTTTTTTTTCAAATGTTCGACATGTCAAGACTGTGACCTCAGATCATTTCTATGATCTTGCACCGGCCTCGCTGCGTACTTTTAATATTAATGTTATCACTGCGGCTGAGAGTGTGCTGCCTTACAAAAGAGGCTGCTTCTTGGGATTAAATCATTGCTGCATTGGAATCAGCTAGGTGAATCACTACACTACACAGTGCAATATCAAATATAAGAGGCTAGGCATAATAATGTAATAAAAAAAACATATTTACCGTATTTTTCGCGCTATAAAATGCACCGGATTATAAGGCGCACCCTCAATTAATGACATATTTTCAAACTTTTTCCATATATAAGGCTCACCCTCAATTATTGACATATTTTAAAACTTTTTCAATCACAATACGGTAATACTCAAAGTCATAACAGTAATAACTCAATAACGCTAAACTCTCAATAGCATAATAAGTCAATGAGAATATGACCAACATTGTTCAACTGTAAACACGCAAAAGAAACAGGTAAAATTACTTTATCACTTCATTCCCCATCTACAAATCCCAATTTCAATATTGATCCATATATAAGGCACACCTGATTATAAGGCGCACCCTCAATTATTGACACATTTTAAAACTTGTTCAACTATATAAACACATAAGAAACAGATAAAGCTCACTTTATCACTTCATTCCCCAACTACCAATCTCAATATTGGTCCATATATAAGGCGCACCTGATTATAAGGCGCACCATCAGCTTTTCAAAAAAATGAAGGCTTTTAGGTGCGTCTTATTGTGCGGAAAATACGGAAATTACCGAATCAAGATCATACCTGTTTGTTTTTTTTAAATACCGGCCACAAATTAAACACCAAATACTCCAATGTCAGACAGCAACATGAATCACTTAAATATCAATTCGCCAGCTCCCAACTTTGGCTCCCCAATGTTGTTGTTTTTCAACAGCGTCCACAAAGAGAAGTGGGAGCTTTCTGACGTCGGTGGCAGGAGAGTGACTCATCCCACTTGACAGCGTTATATTGATGTTTGCTAAACACAAAACAATTCTCCCACATGAATAATAATCAATAGGGAATTGAGAAGGAAGAGGAGGATGACGATGAAAATGATGAGGTGGTGTTTTGTCTGGCAGGATGTGGAGGCGTTGATGAAGGAAGGAGTCTGCCAGGGTCAAACAAGATCACCTGGGAGAAGCAACAGTAATTGTGACATGTGTGTGTGTTTGTCCATATTTATAGTGTCATATTATTATAGTGTCTGAAAATGCAGAGAGAAAAATGTCAGGCTTTTGTTTTCAGCTGTTTTATAAGAAGTTTTCCAGATGTATTTCAGTTTGTATCAAAATATTAGTTTTTCCCCAAAACAGTAGAACAATTTTAAGATATGTCTCTATATTTCCCAATTAATGTTTCATATCCATACAGATTTTTTTCCAGATGGTGTTTTTAAAAATAATGTAAGGTTATTTTTTTTGTATTTATTTTTTGATATGTAGATTTTTCTAGTACAGATTGGTGAAATTGAATTTTGGAGTTGCTCTTGCAGATTTCACGCAGTATAAATTGAATTTTCAAATTCATTTTAGATAAATGTTTCTACTTAGAAAGGTGTTTTAGATTTTTATTCTCCGTTTTTCGTAGTTGTGTTTTTACTTTTTTTTTTTTAACATTTATTTCATTTAACACTTGAAACATTTTTCCAGGGGTGCTTGGGTTTTTTCTTCAGTTGTGAAAATTTTGTTCGTGTTTTTAAGTTCATGTCTCTGTTCACCCGTTTTTGCGTCCACCTGACCTCGTTAACCCGCTTCCCTTGTGTAAGCCAATCAGCTCCCTGCACCTATTGTGTCATGCCTAGGTGTTCCTTGTTTCTCACTAGTTTTGAGTGTATTAAGTTTTCTGTTTTCTTTCATTTCTTCTGTCACCAAGTTTCATTGTTTTCCTGCGAGTTTTGCGAGTCCTCTCCCGAGTTTTTTTTTTTTTTTGAAGTAGATGATTCATGGGTTTTGAGTTGTTACTTTGGCAGGGTTTGTTAACTCTTTATTTTGCCATCCTAGCCTTATTAAATAGGTATCGGCGTCCCTGCGTTTGGTTCCACAACCCTCATACCCACAACAATACCTGACAGAAGCTGAAAAAGATTTTTTTTTTTCCCTATCCAGGAACTCATCCCTCCGTCAAAGTTCACCCGGTAACAGCAAGCCGGCGCTGCAAACACAGAAGCTCAAGTAAACGTTAGCAGTAAGCTCCTGAAAGGCCACAGCGAGGCCTTTTCCGATCCCGCCTCAAACAGCAACAGCCTTCACTCTTGTGAATAGTGTCTTTTGACGGCAGCGGGGAGAAGGTGTCTCATTAGTATGCTTCCTTTAGGCGCTGGGGCAACACGCAGATGCGCCGGCGGTGGAGGCGGTGTCGTTGGGGGTGCGGGAGAGGCTTGGTTGCTCACACGGGCCGGGATTCTGCCCAGAATCTCAACCGAGGCGCGAGCCCCTCCTAATTCTCAGATGGCGAGCCGTGACCCACTTTTCCAGCAAGACAGGTTCATGCAAACTTGATGATGTGCTCGCAGCGCCCGAGGTGAGCCGAGCAATATGGAGGCAGAACGGCAGGAGAGAAAGGGGGCGGGACTGGGAGGCGGCGCATATAGGCCAGGGGTGAGCAACGTATGGCACGCGACAGGCGGCTGAGATAGTGGGTTCAACCCGCTCTTGCATGCTTCAAGAGCTATGACAAGGGTAGGAAAAATTCCGGTTCTTTCCCTCAGGTAGGCACGACTGAACAATCTATCGAACGGACTTTACGATAGCTTCTCCCTTAATGCCATCTCAACCTTTTGTCAAGAATGTACCCCTTGTGAAATGTTTATCAGCTTAGTACCCCCTAAACTCTTCTCGCGAGAGGATTTTTCATGGTTGCGACAAAGAAAAAAAAAAATTGAACCTGATGGAAATCTTTGCAACCTTTATGGAGATTGGCAACCTTGTCTCTAACAAATTAGACATATAAACTTTTATTAGTGAGTTTCTATAGCCATTTAGGAATGAGTTACTTCATCTTCAAATTAATTTGTTCTTAATTTGAAAAAAAAATGTACTTCTCCTGTCACAGCCTTAAAAACGTTAAACTACATCTGCTACTGCCTGCAACAAAATAACATTATGCAACGTTTTGCATATAACACAATTTTCTGAAAGAAATTGCTTCATGTTCCATTTCATTTGCCCTTCATTCGAAAGGAACATTTACTGTCACGACATTAAAAATCAATCAAATTAGACATCTGCAGAAACCATCTGGAAAATGTAACAAATCCCTTTGTGACAGTAACAATTTTTGTGTTTCACCTTTACAAATACAGTATTTGTAACTCATTATTATTCATTATTTTTGGGCTAAACAAACAAAGATAAAAACCTAACAATACAGATTTTTTTTCAAACCACACATGCAAGCGCTGGGTCACATTCCCAATATTCAAGACCCAAAATCAAGTTTTTCGGGGTGCATGAAGTCAACTCCATTAGCGAGCAGCTTCATCTTAGGCCCATGATTATTTGATGAAGTCCGATGTGATATTAATTCAAGATGGCAGCCATCAAAAATCCTGCATTAAAGACTCCTGCACACATTTTCCAAGCTATTTTAGTAGTCTAGACGGCAGGTTGAGGCTTTGTTTCATCTGGTGTCCTGCTACTTCTAATCACAATCTCTGCATCTTCCTCACAAGACCTCATAAGGCCTCTAAGTAAAAGATATTTTTATAGGAAAATGGGCGGCTGGATGTGCTCTACCGAACCATTCGTCCACATCAACGTTTTCAAAAGAATCAGCAGTCGGCATGTGCTCTGCCATTACGTTGTGACTTTGATTTCCATTGAAAGGAAAAAAAAAATATAGTCTTCTAATTAGTCTCTGGTTGGATGAAAAGACATCTTCTTGTCTTTTCTTCTCCCCATCAAGTTAATGCAAACTTTTTTCTTCTTTTTTTTCCTTTTAAGATCAGCTGAAAGTTATTCCATAAATCATCATCTACATCATAAATGACTGAGAAATTAACCAAAACGAGCAAAGCTCTTATCTTGGCAGACTGCGCCTGATTTGACGAACCTAAATTCTAAAAACGTTTGGTTTTTAAGTTTTAAAGTGTGTTTTTTCCAGTTCACTGAGCAACTATTGTTGTTTTTGATTAGAATAACAGTAAACAACAATTGAATAATAAGGAAATACTGAAATGTTAACAGTACAGTTAAAAAAAACAAAAGTCAAACTTTTTTAAAATCAGAATATATGAAAAGGTCACTTTTAATATAAATTTTGAATGATAACACTTGAATGTTAAGTAAAGCTGTCACTAAGCATTTTTAGAAACTTTTACTTCATTGAATATTCTATTGATTAACTTAAAAAAAAATCATTAAAGTGTATGACAAAAGCATTTTTCCCCCAATTAGAGCTTATTTGCCAATTATGTATTTGTTTATATGATATTGTTGAGTGATTAAAAATTAACTATTAAGCAATATCACGGAAGGATTTGTATTGTTCTAACGTTTTCAAAACTCATTCAATTATTGGTCATCTTTTTTCCAAATTAAAGCAAGTAATAATTATCGTTGAGAGGCTGAAAGTGGACGATTTGGACAATTTTAGATAATGGCTCTAATCTATTACATGATTATAAAAATTGGCGATTAATTTGATAACAGATTAGTTGTCGATTAATCGATTATTTTAACAGCTCCAGCTTTAACTTTTGCAAATGATTCCTTACATGTTGCAGCAAATTGACTTCAGCATTAAATAGTGAGAAAATAAATAAATAATTTGAAGGACTTCCAAAATTTTTGACCTGTACTGGAAGTGCTTTTGATTCTTCAATATCCCACGCAAGATGAAGTGTCTTGCGATAAAATGGCTGAGAACCAGATAGAAAAATGTCAAATTTCTACCAAATGTCAACGGATCATCTTCGTGTCAGAAATTGTTCAAATGTTTAACACCGTCGCTGATAAAAGGTATAATAAATGCGGAAATCTTCATCTGGACCGCGATAATGATCATATCTCAGCACGAGCAGCAACTGGGCTCCAGCCAGACAGGAAGAAGGAAGTCTGCATAAGATTCCCTGAGCCCGTAATCAACTAAGGCCCTCTAAATGTATTACGATATTAAATGGCAATTAAATCTCCAAATGCACGCTTTCTGACGATCTAATTAAGCATATTGTGATCCTCGACAAATCGATCCTTCTTATTAGACTCATTCTGGCACAAACTTTTGCTTTTATTAAGATATTTGGAGAGTGGCCCAAGAGCGCTGAATTAAGATGCGCGTGATTGTGTCTGGTCCGGATCCAGGATTGAATCATTAGAGTAAGCAGATGCTGCTTTTGTCATTTACTAATGAGAAAACGTTTTTTTTTTCTTTTGTGTTTATCTATGGTTAGTTGGCCAAGACATAAACAAAGCACGAAAATTGTCAAAAGAGTCTTTTTGTGTGACTTGCGTCTTTTTAAAGATGCTGTTGGAGATTATATATATATATATATATATATATATATATATATATATATATATATATATATATATATATATATGTGTGTGTGTGTGTGTGTAGTGAGACTAGTTGTATAAAGTATTTGTTTTTCATTGTATCCCCAAAGAAGAATATGTTGATATTGACGGAAATCATTCGCGTGGCATGACTTCACGTATTATACCGTTGCTGTGACTTGCCATACTATTATGAGACACCGTTTTGACAGAAATATGCTCCTATGGTTCCCTCTTTAGAATTTTTTTTTTTCCCTTAGCAATAAAGAAACAATTATTGATCGGCGACTCAGGATGGGAAAAACAGCAATGAGTACAAACTTTAACCGACTTGAGAAAAAGTAGGCAAGGGAACGAGGAAAAAAAAAAATCAAAGACTGAGTGGAGGAGAAGAAAATCACTATCCACAATAACAGTGTGCGTATAAAATGCAGTTATGTCTTCACTGACGCGATGGTGATGCATTAAACACTGCTTAAACCTCACCACCGTCTGCAAATAGTCGCTTGTGATCCCATTGTTATCTTCAAAAGAATATAAAACAAACCTCTGCAGGACTATTTGGCTTCGCTCCGTTGCAAGTAGCACACGTGATGATGTAATGTTAATGATGTGTGTGACTACAGATAAATCCCAGCGGTGTTATTATGGGATGCTGTGTGATATTAAAGTTTTTTTTTTTCCTTTATATGGCTGTGTTTCCAACTGGGTGTAAAGCAAATTGATGTGGGCTCTTTAAACGGGTTTAGTGCATCAGTAGAACGGCGTGACAACAAAATGGTGGCGATGATGACGAAGATGGATCCATAAATCGGCCTTCATCAAATATCATAGGCAGTCTTCAGTACGGCATCAAAATATTACTGCGATAAAAGGGCCCACGTGTTCTGTATTGAATCACGGATGATCAAACTTTGATGCCATGCTATACCCACATAAGGTGTCATAAGCTAAAAATCGTTGCAGTTTAGCATTGGCCATCTGTTCAGGACACAAGCAAACGCGCCAGGCAAATTTATTCGAAGAAGTTTACATGGATTTTGTGCCAAAATGGCTGGTTAAGGTATTGCTAGGCCTGTCAAGACCTATTCTATAAAATCCTGAAATAGTGCCGATGCTAACCATGCTTCCGCTAACACCTATTAAATGGTTGCTTCAAACCAAAACGGTTGGCCAAGATATTGCTAGGCCTATCAAGTTTTATCATTTATTAAAACAGCCGGGTCCTCACAAGCCTAAAAGACTTTAGGGGATTCATTTATATAGCACCTGTTATACGCAAATAATTCAAAGTAAATTGACCAATCAGATGCTTCAATGAGGGGTACAGTGCTGGAGTGAGGCTATATTACAGTCAGCATGATCAGAGGGGTATAATGAGTTTATCAGTAGTAAGATTGATAAGAAAAGCTGATTCCGATATGCACTAACATGGCAAATACCAGCCCGATAATCGGCCCAGAAATAATCGATCATCTCTAATATTCCTTTGGTGATGATACAGCATGAGGTGCTATGTAAAAAAATAAAAACCCGTGGAGCACTGAAATAAATCCCCCCGTAGGATTACCGACCGCCCCGGTGGAGGCGTTCATTCATTAGAGGGTGCAAACAAACAACACTTAACCGCAAACTGTCTAAGACGTCAGGGCCTGACTGAAAATTGTGTTTCTTTATCTTCAAGTGCGACAGCCAGGCCCTTTTCTCCGCCACTTCAAAAAAAAAAAAAAAAAAAAAAGGCCCACGCCTCCCGCTGCCAAGCGAAGAACAAACTATTATCTGGACTCGCCACTTTTTCTTTTAGGCGGCCTTTTGGCGACAACGCTGCCATCTTCGCGAGAGAGGCCGAGGACGTGTCGTACCGCGGGCGCATACTGATGCCAGCCGTGTCGTTTTTCTTCTGGCTGCTTGCCCCGTTTAAATAAGAGATGCACATATGAAGAAAAGTCCTTGGCTGAATATATTTGGTTGTAAATATGAATTTTAAATGACGGATATGATAATAAAGAAGCATATTTTTTCAGCTGCGTTGTACAACTCGGACAGTTGAGAGCAAAATAATTAGGCAAATTAATCAAAAATTTGCAAAACAGTTCAAGCAATGCACGGAACTGTTATTTGCAACATATTTTCCGCACCGAAGAGCAGATAGGAAGTTATGTCAGGAAGTAGACCTTCTACTTCTACTTCCAAAGAGAAAAATCGCACAATCAAGTGTAAATATAAATATTTAAAAGGCTTGAATTAAAAAAAAAAAAAAAAAAAGAAAGAACAGATTTTTAAATGAATCCTATGGAAAATATACAGGGTGTTCCAAGATGTTTGACCCCATTTGGTAGGCCAATAATTTTGACAATATTCATTGGAATGACCTCAAATGTCCCCAGCTTGTATAGAAACGTTCATGTTTTTGTGTAATGTTTGTCAGTTCTATCTTTTCAGGTAAAGAAATGCCATTCACTTCAAAAGAAAAGCCATTTTGCGTGTTAGAGTATCCTTGGACTCAGTCACCGAAGACTGTGCAGTGTGCCTTCACAAATTTTGCAAAGAAGCCACCAACTATAAAACAAATTAGGACTCGGCACCATAAATTTCAAGAAAAGGGCTGCTGATGCATACCTAAATCGCCAGGACGGCCATCAATGTGTGCAATCACACTCATATTGAACATTTATGAAAATCTGTCATAGAACCAACAATTACTTGTACTTTTCTTTGTAAATTTAACCAATAAAACGTATGACCTTCAACATAAAGTGTATTTAGTTTTATTAAGATCCATCAAATAGTTTTCAAGATACGGGCATTTAGAATGGGGTCAACCATTTTGGAACACCCTGTAGAATAAACTGATCAATTTGATTGTAAACTCAGCATTCATAGCTTCTGCATAACTTGTGCATAAATGTCACAATTTACTCATACAGGTCTGTCATTTAACGAGTTAAGTAGCCAGTAACTATTGTAAACATGCCTTGTAAAACACTCATCCAGAATTCTGCCGCTTGCAAACCATCATTCACAATTTAGCTCATTTTCAAATCTTCCATTTTTAAAATGCCATATTAATTCAAATTAAATGGATTTATTTGCCATCCCGAAGCGTGGGGGTGGACGACGTGTTTTCTGTCCCTCTATCGCCATCCTCTAGCTCCGCCCCTGACGTTTAGTCGGCTTTTTCCAAACGCCAACCACGAAGCTGCACTCTACCCATTTGAGATGAAATGCATCATTTCCGGCCCAACTTTTAACAAGGAATTACTGTCTTCCTCTTTGGTATTCTTGACATGTTTGACATTGTGGCATTTGTCTCATTGAGCCTGAATAATGGCGCGCTATGCTGGTCACACAGCCTTGATTGACCACTAGAATCATGAAATTACACCTTCTTCAACTCCAAATGCTTATCTATTAGGTGTTTTACATCCACAGGCAGCACTTTAGCCATCAGATACGATCAGCCATATTTAAACGACGCCGCTGCGTTTGTTTGTCATCCTTTTGCTGCAGGATAGCAGAAAAACAAGACGGCGGCTGCTGGAGCAGAAAGGCGGCGTTTGTCTGCCGGGTCAATCGGATTAGTAGCTCTATCCTGGAAAAGGCGTAAAAAATTCTAATGAGACCACGACTTTTTCCCCTTAAAACTTGTTGTGGTTGTTTTAAAGGGAAAAAACAATCAAGCCAGCAGCCTATCCGAAGCGGAGTGGACAAGAGGGGAGATAAATGATGTCAACAGGTTGAACCATGAATAAATCATGACGTGCCACACGGGGGGTCACGGTAATCACCGAGGGTGCCGCTGCCTACATGTCCTCGCCATTCTCTTCTTTGCCTTTTAATGCAGTTAGGGAAGATGAAGAGGGCGGGAGGAAGGGGGATGAGGGAGAGGATGCGGATGCAGGGTACCCTCTAGTGGCGCGCAGCAACTGAGTTGTTGAAGAAAAAGGTTAAGCGGGAGCCCAAAAGTGATGCGAGGCGAAGAAAAGGCCGAGCTGGGGATATGTGTGGGAATTCCTTTTGGGCAGCTTTATGTGTAAATGGGTTAAAGAAAAAGCATTTTCGGGTCATTTCTAGAAGAAAAACTCTCATTTTAACAAGTGTGGAGCACCATTTTCTCTTAAAGTTGCCTTAAACTTCAAGCCTAAAAAAGGCTGCATCCAGCACAATGTCCCATATCTTCTATCACGACAATGCCACGAATTGGGGAACACATAAACATTTTCAAGTTTTTGCTGTAGAGGATGTAAAGTACATGATGATTCCTGAGGGAAGCGTTTGTTCAGGAAGAAGAAAAAAAAAAACTGCATCCAGCACATTTGTGCAAAGGTTTCATGCAAAAACCCAATACTAGTGTTGAGACACATAAAAATAATATAAAAATTCCCGGACTTCAAGAAAGATCGCTATGATTTTGGTCCCTGGATTTTGGTCTGAAACACACACAAAATTTACATCTAGCACACTAATTCTGCATACCTTCTACGGACATCATAACGGTTTCAGCCACACAACATGCAATTTTTTTCTGCACCTAAATGGATGATGGTACGTGGAGGTTTGTGAGAAATGGCCTTAGGCAAAAAAAAAAAAAAAAAAGCTGCATCCAGCACACGTTTACACAGCTCCCACACATGACAACACTAAGTGTTAATCCACACAAAATGCATTTTCTAACAAAGAAATTGTTGCTTTGATCAACTTTTGAGAGATATTGCTGATCTTTAAGCGCATTGTGTGAGATAAGTCTCCAACACAAAATGTGTGCAGACAAGCTTCAATACAAAAATACAGCATTCATCTTTACATCAGTTCCTCGAACTCCTTGCTGTAAGTTTCACGATTTCATATTTTGGCATTTTACCAAGCAATTGGCAAACACCGGCTCATTATCCCTCCATTTGAAAAAATCCTAAGTAAACATATTAGTTTGCATTTGTGTAGCAAGAAAAAAACACTTACGAAGAATCCATCTTTTGCCCAACGGTTGTCCCTCAAAACAGAATAAAAATGTTCTGCAGTCACACAGCGGGAATGCGCAGCTAGGCATAGCCTATGTCATATCAAAACGATCAAAGTAAATTCCAGCCCAGGGCCGACAGAAGCTATGCACTGTAGCTTTAAACCAAACAAAGTGCATTCATGCGAAATCTTCAAGGAAGAAAGCTTTGATTTGAGTCTCCGTGGATTATGTACACGAAAGCGTGTGTGGGGTGGTTTTCATCGATTGGGAAAAAAAACAGACGCATCCAGCACCGAATTACGTTAATGCATACAAAAAATTATTTGGCTCGGACTTTCTACGAAAAGGTCGGATGTTTTTGACGGGTCAGAATTGATGCTTTGATCAGCAAAAAAGTTGCGTCGTCCACAAGAGAACGAGAAAAGTTTTAAGCTATACAACATGTAGATTTTGGGGAAGTTTTCTGAAACAAAGTTGGAATTTTTAGCAACCTGACACATGGCTTTGATCTTTCATGCATCCAGCAAGTTTTTAAAAAATTGTAATTTTTGTGGAAGCTATACTTTTAAGAGTTGACAAGTATGGCTTTGTTATTCACAAAAAAGAAATAAAAACTGCATCCAGCACAAGGGACACAGGTGTTAAGTTATAGAAAAAGGCATTTTTCTGGAGTACCATATATGATGTAGTTGAATGCTTAGGTGGACTAGTTTGATTAGTGGTTCTCAATCTTATTTCAATGATGTACCCCTGAACTGAAATATTTTTTTCAGCCAAGTACTTACCTTCCTCTTATCAGTGCAAACCATTTGTGGATGGGGAAAAAAAAAGAAAAAAAAGACCAAAACCAGTGCCTGGTTTGTCAAACGTTGTTGTGCTACCTCTGGGTTTGGTATTAGGTAGTATTTTAATCAGTGACTCCAGAAGATACTTGAGATTATGTAACCCCATTTGTTTTATAACTGGCTCACCAGAATTTTTTTCACTAATGACAAATCCATATAAAAGTTGACAAAATAAAGGAATATGTTCCAATTCATCTTCCAATTAATTGACTCTTATTTCGAAAAGAAGACTGTCCTGCTTCTCTCGGCAATAAAAAGCATTAAATTAGATTTGCTGATACCAGCAATCTCAAGTACCCCCATGTGACGACCACTGTCTTAGACCTTGAACACAAAAAAACTGCATCCAACACATTTTTTTTCACATTTTCCAGTGCAACGCACCACCAAGAATGTCATTTGTTTTGTAAGAAGTAGTGAGCCACAAAATATGCTATTGTCCCGACTTTTCAAGAAGGAAGGCTGTGGTGAGGGATGGCTTCAATCACGAACGAAAAGAAACGGCATCCGGCACGTTTGCGCACAGCCTCCACACACGACATCACACTACAAGTGTAATTTTTGCACCTTTGTAACACATACACATCTGTCTCAAGTTCATACATGGAGGGGGTTCCCTAAGGATGGTGGTGGAGGGTAGTGATATGTAACTGGTTGACCTCACTGCGCCATTTATTTCTGTTCCATTTGGCGCAATCTGTCGGAGCAGTTGGACACGGACGCAACATCCTCCTCCTCCTCCTTGTGAAAAAGAGGATGAGGAGGATGCTGATGAAGAGGCCTGCGGGGGTGCAACTTTCAGGACCCCCCCCCCCCTCCACCTCCCTGCTCATCCCCCAACCACCACGCACGTACACTTGCAAAAAGAAAAAAAAAAAGTGAGATGTACTCACATGGACGTGATGTTTTTGAACAAGTCAGCTATGTCCACGGCCCCGCTGCCGTTGGCTCCGGCTCCATCCTGCACCGCCAACAGCGGGAAGAAGCGGCCGCTGTCCGACTTATTGCAATAGATCTCGGTGGGCGAGCAGCTACACGTCGGCGGGCAGTCCAGCATGGAGCTCAGGTGGTCCCGAAAGAGGAGGGTGAGCAGCAAGAGGATGTAGAAAAGCCGCCAGCCCCGGCAAATCCGCGGCGGGTCCAGGCATAGATCCATGTCTCCAAGGAAAGATGGGGAACACAAAAAGAAGAAGAAAAGGACGAAGAGGAGGTCCTTGTGCCCTTCCTTAAGAGAACAGAGGATGCTCTGTGTGATGTGTGTCCTTGCCTCCTCACATATAGATACATATATATATATATTTATATATATATATATATGTATGTACACACTCACGCGCACGCACGCACACACATCCACACACACACGCACACACACACAAAAAGCCAGGGAGGGAAATGCAAATGAAAAATAAAACACACGGTAATCAAGTGGAAGAAATCTCCAGGCAAACGTGCATGGTGGCTCCCCCTCCCAGGACTTTGCGATGCCGCGCTCCTCCTCAGCGTGATGCTGGAGCAGGACTGACTGGATGGAGGGATGAGAGCGAGAGAGAGAGAGAGAGAGAGAGAGAGAGAGATGGGGGAGAGAGAGGCATCGAATGAGAAGTTGGGGGCGTCAGAGTCCCTCCCACCGGCTGCTGTCGATCTGACACCTGCAGAAGCTGCATGCAGTCAAGTGTGATTACAGCGCGCGCGCACGCACACACCAACACACGTATCGTCTACAAAGCGCATCAAATTAGGCATCATGGACATAAAAGCAACGATTCAATAATTACAGATGTACTTTCCACATAATGATATGGTTAGGAACACAGTTTCGAAAAATATATAATTATATATACACTAACAAAACTGATTAATGCAATATTAAGGCATCACTAACAACAAGTGGTGAGTGATATTTCCTACATGTGTAATTTAAACCTTGTGCAGTATTATGATCATTTTTGGGTTTTTTCATCCACGTTTTTCTCATAGTATTTTAGTCAAGTGCGAGCACGATCCCTAAAGCCTGATAACTAAGGGGTCTTGACATGTTGAAATTTGACATGTGGGTGAAATTTCAGCTCCCTGGTGTCTTCTTTCGATGTTTTCCTTTCCAAAGACATGTCCTTTATATTAGATATTGTACAATATACAATGTACAATATACAAATAACAAAATAACACATCAAAAAGCCTTGATTTTCAAAATTAAAAAATTCAAGACAAATCGCTGAAAATGAAATGCTCCACTAATTCTGACGAGGAACTATTTAGAAAATTTAATCAGTAGTCAATCTGGTGATTGATGATTTGTTATTCCTTTTGCTAATGCTAAATGTTATGGATGACAAACTGGTCAACGTATTCATGAATTGATGATTCTGATTTTGGTTTGTGAAATAAATGGTAAAATGTTTCCACGTACTCCTTGCAAGGACCAGTCTTTGGTGCATTGATTTTTTTATTTTTATTGATCTTTGAGATGTCAAACGTGAGTAATCAGTGAACGCATCTCCAGTCAACTGAGTGAGCGAGTACCGTACTCGCTTTCCTTCGCTTCTCAAAATAGCAATTGATCTTTAATAGCAAGCTGTTTTTGTTTTGGTTTTTTTCCGCAAAATCTTGTGCATAAAAGTAAAAATCAATTGGCACAACATGCCTCGCTGTCCCACAATGGGAACATGCCACCAGAAAGCTGTCTTTGGTCTGACACTATTCCTAATAATTTGTCAACATGGAAGCAGGAAGTAGCTTTAGTTGCGGTATGATGTGTCACTTTGGGATGAGACCAACGTAAAATCCAGAAAAAACAACGGATTATCTGAAATTTCTTCGGACTTGGGACACAAAGCTTAAAATTGGGACTGTTAAAACGGGACTTCTGGTCATCCTATCAATAAAGCATATATATGTTTTGTATAGTGGAAGATATTATTTCCATTTGTAATGCTAATGCTAAACAATAGACTTACAAATGAGACAACTAACAAGATAGACGTTTGTCACACACTTTCAAGTTATCAGGAATTAAAAAAAAAAAAAAACGTGATTAATTTTTTTCATTGTCGGGCACAAGATGTGATGCGCGCCTGTAGCAAAGACCGTTTATGATTTTGACTAAATCGGATCCTGATTGGTCCATAACATGATTTGTACAGTCCGAGACACTGCTAATGCTCAACACAATTTAATGTGTTTCCGAGAGAGAAGAAACAATTTCATCAATTTCAACTAGGGTAAATGCCAAGGGTAATGCTAAAAACACTGCTAACTATATATTTTATATATATATATATATATATATATATATATATATATATATATATATATATATATATATATATATATATATATAATTTCTGCACTCATTGATGGAATTGCGATGCTAAAAATGCTAACAACATTGTATAAACTTCGAGGTTTGGCTTCTATTAAAAATGAGTGATGTGATTTTCTCTTGCGGTTAACAACTGCATCTTTAAGTAGGAATTTGCGGATTACAATGCAAGATTGAGAAGGAAGCGTGACGTGAGCCAGATTACGATCAAAGGCTGGCATCTGATTAAACACCATTACGCCGCCACGCCGTTGTCTTCGCACTGTAACGCCATTTAAGCACGGCGGCATCTTTTATTCCCAGCCTTCCTCTCGGCGGCTAATAAAAGTCCAGATGATAAAAAGGTGAAAAAATATGACAGAATTGGAAGAGAGGGAGAGGACGAGTCGAGCCAAGTATCCACTCTGCATGTTTGACTTTATTGTTGACTTTATTATTTTATGCCTTCCATTACGTTCCGCTTTCACGCGTCGGGCGGGAGGAAACAACCTGTGAATGGTTAAATTTTCCCCCACATCAAGGTCGCATACGGTATACAGTACCCTTGCTTTTATAACTAAAATTTTGAATCACAAAATGCCATCTTTAGAAAATTAATTGGCTTTTTTTCTTCTTTTTTACCCACAGATCCTCCAAATTTACTACTAATAGAGTGGATACATCTGAACAAATTGAATTGTCACACGTCGGTTGGATGTGGAGACCGCCGTCCACAACAGTCAACTTGACCTAATCCACAAATCATCTTGCACATAAACTATAAATGTCCTTTGCACATGCCCATCTCCTGCAATAGACTTCAGCAAGTCCTTCCTCCATGTCTGTCCACCAAAAATTTCAGAGAATGTGAGAAGCAACTTTGATTGGCCGGGAGATGACTGCGCTCACTCTCACAAGGGCGCAAACCATCATGCTAACCAAATGCAAACCACTCTGCAAAATACTATGAAATATGGCCCTCTTTGATGACTTTGGGGTCCAAACAGCTACATGTTGTCACAAACAAATTTTATAAACAGAAAAAGTAGGAATGGGCAAGTAATGATATAAAATATCGGGCAATACCCAGCCTCATTTCTGGTACTTGCAATGGCAGCCGATACTAATAATAGCAGCTCTTCTGGGGAAGTAATAAGATCAAAAACAATAAATAATACATTTGTAGAATAAGAAACTGCAATTAATTTCATGACATTTTTAGAAAAATGCCAAATCGGAAAAGGTCATGATTTAAAATGATCCCTCATTGTTTTGGGGAACAATTTGATCTAGTAGTGGTATCGGTACTTGGTATCGGCCACCACCGAAAAGTTGAGTTGAGTTCTCATATTGGTATCAGTCTGAAGAAAAGTTGTATTGAACATCCCTGATTAAAAGCCTAGACCAAAATACAAAAATCTGAAGGAAAATCTCTGAAAATGACCATAAATACATTTGAGGTTGATATCAACACCCTTGACAAATCTCAATTGTTTTTTTTTTTTTACACATTTAAAATAATACACAATGTTCAAGAAAAAACGCTCACTGCTACTACAAAAGATAAATAAATAAAAGCTTAACCCTCGTTAAATGTTCTAATTCCATTTTAAAAACTGCTGAGCATCTAACCAATATTAGATAGAAAAAATATTTTTTGCATGTGTTTCACAAAAGTTTTGGGGGTATTTAAACTACCAAATGATTTTCCTGCACGCCATTCAAATCCCCCAAGGAATTAGATGACTCACTCACCTGCTTCAATGACGAACGGCTGTTTGTCCAAATTAACACCATTCCTGTTTGTGACTCTATTAAGGCTTGAATATATAGACACAAATTTACTCAACCCTCGTGCACATAAAATGAATTGTCTATGCCCCCCCCTAAAAAAAAACATAAATAAATAAATAATGGCTGTTATTTTTGTAATCGACGCAGTGGAGGCCATGACATTTCTTCTTCATAATTTCAGCCGCACAATTGTAGTCGCTGCTGACAAGATCTGCCGCTCTGTGGTTAACACTGGTATTACATGTTCAACGACTCAGCAACAGTCAACTTTATTATCAACTGTACTGGGTGCCAGTGAGTGAGAGCGTTTTTGGCACACGGGCCACAAAGTTCCCCCATCGCTCTTGTCGAGGGTCCTCAGCCGGGAAGAAGTCACACAGAGTTGCCTGGGATTAATTAGGTAGAAGCGGTGTGGCGTCTTGCCTTCAAACAGACTTGGAAGCGGACATGGTCTCATATGCGCCGCAGTGGAAAAAACACCAAAAATAAAATAAAATCCTAACTGCAGCCTACATGCTTTGGAGCTCATCACTGCATCCAATACAGTAAAGGAGACATAAGGGCAGTATTTCTTTCTTGTTATTTGATTATTCTTTTTTTTTTTTTTAAACTGACCAATGAACAAGTACAGTACACTCTTCACCCTCTTCTGCCTGTTGAAATCAGAAAAAGGAGGAAAATTAGACAAAAAAATACACATTAATACACTGATATGAGATGAAGCAAGAGAACAAATGAAAAATACAAAATAATAGATTGAAACAAATAAATGATAGCCGAAATTACACATAGTAACACAGTACATATTTGCCTAACATATTATGACAAAAATACTAAATATAACACAGAAGATTGATTAGATTATCATCAAACATCACACAAGTCCTCAATAACTGAAACAGAATTTTAAATAGATTTACCTTTTCAGACATGTACTGTATATAAAGTGACTGTAATTTCCATAGGATAAGAAAATGACTTTTGTCCACATTTTTTCTGCCATCATTGAAAGCAAGTCCCACTTTTATCTCTTAAGGGCCTATCTCACTGAGGGGCAAACGTTAGCGAGTGTCGGCAATGACAGTGTCTCTTTTAATCTTGTCAGGATTTGTTCCAGTTCGCCAACGTTTGCCAAAATGTCACCAAAGGTTGCCAAACGTTCACCTGCAGTTTTGGTGTTTTTTTTTTTCCTGCTTTTGTCATACGGACATTTTCAAAATTTCCCTACAATAGCAGTACAGATGCAGATCTGGCGACATTTTAACGTTGCCAACATTCGTCATTGTTCGCCCCTCAGTGAGATCAGACCTACTGTAAGTCCTTATTTGACACCATAGCTGCCAGTTGACAAAAAAAAAGGGGTGTCCCAACTCTCAGAGGGTTCAGTTTCATATCAAGAAATGACAACAGCTCCATGACACAGGACACGAGCAATCTACGTTCCTGATTTGAGATAAAGTCCATATAAGAAAAAAAAAAAAAGCCTTATATCTGTCGATCATCGCAGATGTAGTGACAATGGCGCTTTCACAATAAAAAGTTGTTTGGCAAACTTCTTGTTGTTTGGGGAACTCACTTTTCCACAAAACGTCAGGTCATGAAGGCCTTATCTATAAAAACCACCAAAAAAAAAAAAAAAATCTCAGTGTGAAGCTGACCAGCAGGACCTAATAAAAGCGCACATGTCAAACTGGCCGGCCAAGCACACCAAGTGCTAACGTGGCAATTTATTTCAATTTGGGCGCTGACGCGGGGACCCCGCCGGGAGCGGAACATCCCCTCGCCGACTCGCTTTGTCAGAAATTTGAAGCTAATGCGGCTCTGAGGCTCCCCGTGTAATAAAAGAGTGGTCCCGCCGGTGCTCTAAACATCATATTCCGAACGCAACACGCTCTCTGCTTTCCAGCCTCAACATCTTTCTCTAGGTGCATGTTTACCAGCATCTGGTGATCAACACACGCAGCAATTGAGAAACCATCCATGCAGAAGTCAATACTTTATTTAATCTAGGAGCCTGCAACTATCACCTTCAGGAAAAAACGCAATCGCGGACACCAGAGCTAGCAAGTCGCTAGACTCAAACGCAAGTTAGCTATGTGAACACACTTCATTGAAACAGCAAAACTAATTCAATGTTTTTACGACCATGTTTTTAATGCAATGTGACAAGAAAAGATCATTTTTCTTTTCAAATTAAGATCAAACGAACCTTTGATCGATCCTTTGATCTTTTCTATAAAGGCATTTCACATCAAAGGGAAAGTATTGAAAGAAGACACTAGGGAGCTGAAATTTTACCCAATATAACCCAAATAGTATTCAAACATTATTCCCCAAAACACAGAATTACAAAATACATATGATAGGCACAAATACCTATATTAGATGAAAAACACTGAAGTAATCAAAATAAATATAAAAAATTAGACACACAACTATGTGGTAAAAGCATACGAACATATAAGAAAATATTAAAATATGATAAAATATTTAAATCCAATAAAATAAATATTATTACATTCTACAGCCTAAGTAATTATTTAAAAAAAACTTACATTACCTGCTTACTAATCACACACATGGAAATTACAAAATAAATATACTAAAATTAAAAATCAGCCTGTTAAAAAAAATACAAAATAATATCATTTTCATTAACCTAATTGATACGCTAAATAACACAAGTTTATACTGCCGTTATTTTTTTTCTTCAACAAGTTTCCTGATTGCGTTAGGTAGTCCACGATTAACATCAACATGAAAAAAATTGACAATTGAAAAACATGTTATGGCGAGGGGTGGTTTCAGAAAAAAAAAATAATAATAATAATGCATTTTACTGGGAGCCTTACTCAAAAGTGCATAAACCACGCCTATGTTCCATGTGAGCCAATGAACTTCAATCCCGCCCTTGCATTTCTTACCATCCGTGTCAACTGTTATGACAAATGTCACAAATACACAAAGGTCACGGTGACTGCCACCGTCGCCTGTCTATCATCGTGTTCACGCAAGGCCCTATGGTGCAAGGTTCGGTGGTGACTAACACTGGAGAGAGTCCCAGTTGTCACAGCTGTCAGCCTCACTTAAACACCAAAAAACCCGCCTACCTCTCATTAAGCACAACTCAAAGCTTCCATCCATTCAGTGCCTCCAGCAGTAGTTGAAACCATTTTATTTTGTAGCACCAATACAAAGAACAACATTATAATTAGGGATGGACCGATAATTGATTTTTTTTTAGGTCGACGTTTATTCATGCCAGCGAAAATAGCAATTACTAGTGATGCATAAATGAAGCTTCGTGAAGCTTCACAAATGAAGCTTCACAAATGAAGCTTCATTTGCGATATTTTTTGACGCCTCCAGATGAAATTCTTGATTTAAAGACAAAGTGGAAAATTTAATAACCACACCCGGCTTTAGCTTAACTCATTTGCACCATCTAGAGGGTTGAAGAAGAACATCCCAAGCACTTCATGATGCTTCGTTTTCCCATCAGTAGCAATACATTTCAATGGCTGTTAATTATTAAGACGTGTAAAAAAAATGTCATTGTAACCATAGCAACGCATCAGTAACCCTTGCATGAGGAGTTTGCCGTTTTCTCATTTCCCATGAATGTCTCACTCCTTTTGGGACACAGATCATTAGTGCCATAAGATGGACTTCCTGTGCGCTTGTACCAGCATCATCATCATCATCATCCAACCATCCAGCTGCTGCGACGGCTTGCCAAACTCTTTTGTTCGCCGTTGAGCCAAATAGGGGCCGACCGCTTTTGGCAGATAATATTCGTATCATCTACATGTCCCCGGATAAATGTGTTGTGCTGTTCATCAATTATTTAGCTATTTTCCAAATTCAGTTACAGAAAAATATCGGATATTATTGAATGGCTTTATGATTTGCGCGCGAAAACTGAGAACGAATCTAAAATTCTGTCAGAAGAAAAGAGTGATACCTTAGCTTCAAAGTTTAAATAATCTCATGACCTTCATAAATGAAATCATTTGGACCTCAAACAAACTCACTATGCATGCTGTTAAAACATGGGTTAGTTTGGATTTCTAACAGTGGTTAAAAATTAAGTTAAAAATTCAGATATGAGAAGAAAAGAGGTCTAAGTCAAAATGCTATGAACTTATTATTAATTATAAATATTTTACGGGGTGTTGACAGACATATCGTGGAGCATTGAAGCATTGTGGGAACAAATGCTGTGTTTTTAGCATTGAGTCAAGAAATACTTTCAGACATATTTGCATTATGGTGACAAATGCTATATTTGTAGCATTTAGCATTTGAGTATGTTTGGATGTACTTGCAAATAAGTTTGCCAGTCAAAAATGTCTACTTGACACAAGAGGTCCCAAATATGTATAGTTTTCTTTTTTTCTTTTTTTTTTTCCCTAGACACGAAAGAAACATAATAATCTGTCCCACATAGATTCGGCAGGTACGGGCCAATAGGAGAAGAACATTTGGTGAAAACATACATTTTACAGGGGAGTGAGAAAAGGATGAAAAAGTGGTTTTGGATCATTTTTCACACTATTTTCTATGAAAATCACCATTTTGAAGCATGAACTACAAAACTGAATCTGTGACCATTTGCTTCGAGATTTTCTCAAAATGTGGTTTCCTAGGATGTATTGAGTTAAAAACAAAATGAAACCAGATGGTGACCTCTGGTTTTCGGTACGTTGTTTCTCTCAAAAAATAAACAAGCCCAAAAATAATTAAATTTTACATTTCACAAAGTGGTCCCATTGTATTGTCTCATACCAAACGTTTGTTTTTTACACGTAAAGTGAAATTGCAATATTTTTTTTTTTCATTTAGGCCCCTTGACACGCTTGTTTTTATTTTTTCGCTTTTAGACTAAGCTGTAACCTGTATAAACACTGAAAAAAAGTAATTTACAGTTGTTGAAAGTTGATTTATGTTGATTTTTTCTTTTGTAAATGTTGAAAAGGATGCAGTTCTTGGCGTAATTATACATTTTTTATAGATAATAATCTTATTTATAGTCGACGCAGTGGGTGAGGAGGTGCGAAAGGTTTTCTTTTCTTTTTCCTAGGAGGAGCTTTGCAAAATATAATTGAGCACCCTTGGGCTAGCGGTTCAGCCATTGCAATGTTTATTTGGGCAGTATGTCAACTAATTTGAATCTAAAAATGAAACTGCGCATGTATTTTTATAGGTTATTTTAAAAAAAGAAAAAAAAATCAAAATTAGCATCCATAAAATGGATTGCAATTGAACAACAATAGACGCAGGGTCCCAGGATGATATAATATGAGAACCAACACTCCAAAGAATATATAGATAGATTTGTACATGGACGGCATCACGCCACACACGCATGCACCTTTTTCCCGGCGACCATGTGTCCACCAATTACCCGCCAGGTCGCCGGGGTGCAGAGTTGTCAGGAGGTGTCGCGCCGCGGCGTTTGGAAGACATAGCGGCAAAGGACTGGGCGGAATTAAAGGGGCACTTTCCATTGTGTAGCGCTGACAGCCGAGTGGACAGTTCAGCAGCCAGGCGGCGGCCATCAACGCGACAGAGGCGGGAAGTCACTCTAATGACCTTGAGAAAATAACCGAGTACAACCCCATTTGTGTTCTGTCGCCGCGGAATCAAAGTAAAGGGGCGATTGTTTCCAAGCCTGACCGAGTTCGACTCACTTAGAGGAGCAGCGCGCCTCGCCGGCAGACAGCTTTGTTCATTCGTGACCACGGGCAAAGCGTTCCGGCGGGGCTCTGACGAGGCTCCGACAAGGCCGAGGAATGTCGGAACATGTGCGTGCCGGGAGCGGGAAAACATCCTCGCCTGGCTTTGATTCCTTTCCTTAAAACCTAATTTAAAACTCCACTTAAAAAGCCTTACCCTGGCTCGGATCCTTCAAAAATCCTCGTACGGTATTTTGTCCAATTTTGTCCATTCAAACCATTTCACATTTCAAAGGCAAATCATTAAAACAAAAAAAAAAACCACTAGGGAGCTGAAATTTCACCCAGGTGGTGAAAGGAAGTCAAATTTCATCACGGAATCACTTAGTTATCACAATGCCATCCCTTGGCTAATGATGTGGAAGGAAATAATATGTTCTATACGCCCCCTACAGATCCATTCCAGAAAACTTCCTCCGCAATGACAAAAAAATAAATAAATCTAAATCTGTCAATCAGCTCAAAGGGCACTCCTACAAGACGTGGGCTCTTACAAGACACGTGATTGGCTCCCGGCACGACAATCGACCAATGAGGGCAGAAGTTGTAATCCACTCCTGTTTGGAAGTTGAAATCCAGTCCTCATTGGTGCTTGCGTCTTGTAGTAGAGCCCCTTGGGCTGTAATTGAAAGATTGACAGGCCAGTGAGGTGAGATCGGCACTACTTTTTTTTTTTGTCATTGTGGAGGAAGTTCTCTGAGTCAATCACACAGGAGCGGCTGGATTAGACCGGCAAAAAGGAAAGAAAACTTTCAAGTGTAAAATTTAGTGGTCTCACTAATTTCAAGTGTAAAGTTTAGTGGTCTCACTAAAGTCATTTGCAGCTATTGTTGCGGGAATGAGTGTTTTTCACTCCTGCTGCAATCTCATCTGGGAGAAACAATCAGGTGACATGTTCAGCAACACGACATGTTACGCTTGTCAATTCATGATGGACGTGTGCTATCAAGCTAAACATTGTCAACAACCCTGCTGAGTTCATTCTTTTGTCTATATTGTTTATTTAATAAATAAAATACTCTTCACCTGCGCAAAGTAAAAGCCAGTTGTATAATTGGAAAGGGAGAAAATGAATACAAAGCTGAAAAAAAAAGAACAATGTAACCCCAATTTAAAGCCACATGCTTAAAAATGTACATTGCCTGCTGAATCCATTCATCCATCCATCCAACTATTCATCCGTCCATTCATCCTGTCATTAGCCATAACCATCCACCCATCCATTCAGCCATCAATCCAACAATCCATCTATTCAACTATCCATCCATCCATCCATCCATCCATCCATCCATCCATCCATCCATCCATCCATCCATCCATCCATCCATCCATTCATCCATCCATCCATCCTATCGTTAGAAATAACCATCCATGCATCATCCATCCATCCATCCATCCATCCCTCCGTCCATCCATCCATCCATCCATCCATCCATCATCCATCCATCCTGTCGTTAGAAATAACCATCCATGCATCATCCATCCATCCATCCCTCCATCCATCCATCCATCCATCCATCCATCCAGCCTGTCGTTAGAAATAACCATCCATGCATCATCCATCCATCCATCCATCCATCAATCCCTCCGTCCATCCATCCATCCATCCATCCATCCATCCATCCATCCATCCATCCATCCTGTCGTTAGAAATAACCATCCATGCATCATCCATCCATCCATCCATCCCTCCGTCCATCCATCCATCCATCCATCCATCCATCCTGTCATTAGAAATAACCATCCATGCATCCGTCCATCCGTCCATCCATCCATCCATCCATCCATCCATGCATCCTGTCGTTAGCATCCATCCATCCATCCATTAATACATCCATCCATCCATCCATCCAACTCTTCATCCATCCATCCATCCTGTTGTTAGCATCCATCCATCCATCCATCCATCCTGTTGTTAGAAATAACCATCACTCCATCATCCATCCATCCTGTCTTTAGCCAAAACTATCCACCCATCCATTCAGCATTCATCCAACTATCCATCCACCCAACTATTGAACCATCCGACCATCCATCATCCATCCTGTCATTAGCTTTAAAAATCCATCCATCCATCCATCCATCCATCCATCCATCCATCCACCCTGTCGTTTGAAATAACCATCCATGCATCATCCATCAGTCCATCCATCCAATTATTGATCCTTCTTTTATGGTCACTAGCCATAACCATCCATCCATCCATCCATCCAATCATCCAACCATCTAATTATCCAACCATCCAACTATCCATCCATTCATCCATCCATCCAGCCAGCCAGCCCACTGGTGAGATCATGCATCTATATTTAATGGTAAAATCATCCATCCATATTCATGGTAAAATCATCCATGCATCCATCCGTGGCAATGGTGAACTCTTCTATCCATCCATCCATCCATCCATCCATCCATCCATCCATCCATCCATTCATCGGCGAACAAAATGTTGATAGATGCCATCCCGCATAGTTGTGGCATAATCCATCCATAAACACAGAAGAGGAAGACAAGAAGCCCGCTCGGCCGGGTCCCGGCAGCCAGATGGGATGTTGTTACCATGACATCCAGCATCACTGCTTGATTGACGGCCAGAGGCAAAGGCAGGTTTCATAGCAACAACATGCACATCTACATAACATAACATCATGTAGATAACCCAGATGGAAGGCTAGATGAATGAAGGGATCAATAGATAAATTGATAGATTAACACAACAGATTCATTAAACACTGTTAAGACAGCAAGATTAAGGCTGCTAACGCTGCACTTCCTGTTCATGTTGTTTTGAATCCCGTCAAAGCACTTCCAGAGCTATTTAGCAGATTGATGCTAACTTTGACATAAAATGTAATTGGAGGAGACTTTCCCATCATGCTTTGTGACCGTGTTATGCATTTTTAATGTTATTTTTTATTATGTTGTGGATTCAACTATTGCTGCATTTTGCAATAAATTATTGTGACTTAGTAACACAGTAACAAAGGTAGAGAGTTAGTGCTATACATAATTTATTGGCCTGCCTGGAGTATTATTAATACATTTGTACAACAAAGTGTAGTAGTGGAATTCGAGTGTCATAAACTCTGTCGTAAAAAGTGTCATAAAATATATTTTCTGATTTCCTAACTGAGGAAAAAAGGAACAAAGTTTATTGAAGCCCGGCCCAGTGGGAATTCACCAGAAGGTACAGATTACTCACACCAGGACCGTTCTGTGTTCCCTCGTTTATCATTGGGTGGGGGAGGCGGGTGGGTGGGGTTTATGTTCCACCAAAAAATGCAGTAACCGAAAGCTGCTAACTCAGATTTTTTTTTTTTTTTTGCTTCGGTTCCCTTTGTTTTTTTCTTTTGTTAAAAAAATAAATAAAAAAATAAACGCTTTAAAATCAATACTTTTTTCTGTCTGGTCCGGATTAGAAGGAAAAATATCGAGAAGAATAAAAAATAAATGTAGTTATGTCATGTAATTTGGTGCACTTAACTATTGTATTACTGCTTTTATTTAGTTTCAACAAGTCTTTTGAATGAAGCACAATTCATGGTGATTGTTTAAGTTGCAGATGTGTATTTATTTATTTATTTGCTATGCATAAATTAACAGCTCCAAAGTAGGGTTTTATCTTCAAATAAAAATGGACTTCAATGGGTAAGGTTTTCAGGAAAATCAACAACACAAGTAAGTAAACACTATCATAAAATAGATCTCAACCTTTGAAGCCTCTACATGTTAGCTAATATTTCGGCTGTGTTTGTCAATTAAACCATGCTGAAATTTCGTGCTCTTCTACAATGATGCTTAATGTAGTCTTCTAAATTTCTCTATGAGTTTCAAGCTCTGCACACTCATGAGAAGATATGACTTAATTTATGATAAACTCCATTAGGTCAAGGTTGTGATTTTATGGTCTTGTTAAGTACTTTATATGCTTTTTTTGTAAACTTTCATTTTCTGATTTGGGATTTTGTCCTGTTCGGTTTCATGCAATTTTGTCTTGTCTAGTAATGTCTGCTTTTGTAATTTTATTATTATGTCTTGTGTGGTAAAGGTCTTTTTTTTTTTTTTTTGGAAATGTCTTTCCAAATTTATGCTTTGGTTTGCTTGGTATTTCTAGTCATGTGATTTCGGGATTTTTCTAGTATCGTAATATGTCGCCTTGAACTTTCTGATTTCCTGGTTATGTCTTGTCTGTTAACATTTTCTTTTTTTTAATTGTTGCTTTTTGGAAAAAAAAAAAGGAAAAAAAACTTGATGTTTTAGCATGCCAACAACAGAATGCGTCATGTGATCTAAGCATAAAAACGCTTATTTACACTTATTGTGTATTTGCTTCCCTTTCACTTAATTGCCTGAATGTCATTCGATTCAGGTCACCCATTTTGAGCTCTGACACACAATTACACATCTTGATGTGGGTAATAACTTGTTGCAGTCTAAATTCAAATGTGTGTGTGTGTGTGTGTGTGTGTGGTTGTGTGTGAGTCAGCAGGGCCGTGTCTTTCTATATAATAGGAAGCAATTAAGTAAGTGGGTGGCTTTACTCAAATCTTGATTTAAAATGGAGCTTTATTAAAAAAAAGTGTTACAATTGTGGTGACGTACTTAACCTGGCGGGTGGCACAGATACGATAAGGAATTTAATCCCCGAGGCGAACGCTGATTAGCTTATCCCGTCAGTCGCGGCGGGTTGGAGCGGAATAAAAATGGCTGTCGTCGTCAGGGGGAAGAAAACTCAATATTAGCCTCTTCAACTTCCTGATAGAATGCTGTTGATTGTATTTTTGTTGGGCAGTATTTAAGCATCGCAGCTGAAATATAAGAATTAAAAAACAAGTGGGCGTGATGACATCATCATGTTGATTTTTCCTATGATTTCCATTGATGTTATGTTCAGTTCGTATTTTTTGCATATATATATATATATATATATATATATATATATATATATATATATATATATATATATATATATATATATAAACATTTATGGTTTGTATGTCTGGTAATCTCTAGACTATTAGAGCAAATTGTGACTTGGCATTTCTTGCTTTGGCTTGTCAGACAATATTGAGATTTATTTTGTCTGATAATGTCTCTCCTTGTCTTATTTTTTTTTCTCATCTACTATCATTGCATTCTAAAAAAATCAGTTTTCTTTTACACCAGTAATAATTCTTTTTTTTTTTTTTTTTTTTTTGGCAGGTGATTGCCGGCTTGGTCTTATCTGTTAATGTCAAGATTCTTTTGGGTTTTTGTATGGGTTTTGTTGGTTTTTAGTGATGTTTTGTCATTTTTGTTTTCGTTTCAACTTTGCCTTGTATCATCATACTTTCCCCCTTTATCTTCACTGGTTTGATGGCTTCAAAAAGGTTGTCCACACATTCCAGTTTAGCTTTAAATTTATATATTTTCACATTGACAGTAAACTAGAATTACTCCCTGCTTCCGTGTCTAAGAATCATGGGAAATGTGGTCAGACTGCAACAACCTGATCATTTCTGACAGGACGTATCCAATGTGGAGCTGTGACATATGTTGTGCAAATAAATTTAGAGTTTACACAAAAAGCGCTTGCATTGAATGATTGATAGCGGAATTTCTTGCAAATTTCATCCCAAGCAAATAGTTTTAATTTTAAATTTAATTTGAAATCTTTTTAAGTATGATCTCTATAGTTTAAGCAAAACACCCCCAAAGTATTCGCATCTTCTCAGCATCTGACATGTTGGTAGGGTGAATTATGAAATGGCCCTTTTCCTGTTCCATGAAAGCTCAATCGCCAGCGGAAAGTGAAGCGACATGAGCTGCCAGGTGACAACAAAAGGTTTGCTAAGGAATGATGGAGGAAAAGGAGAAAATAGACACATACAGTACACACACAAAGGCACACACATGTTAAGTGCTTTTCATCTTGACAGGGAAATGGAGACTTGTGCTCGCTTTCCTTTTCAGTGCACTTCATTTCCCTGCTGTGATACTTCCCCCATTTGTCAGACATTTTCTTCCCTCTCAGGATCCACGTGTGGCCTTCACTCGTCATCCTCAACAATCCAGACACCTGTACCCACGTCGCCTATAACTAAAAGGTGTTGATCAGGTGCAAAGGCGGAAAGAAGAAAAATGCTCTATATTTAAATATCCTTCCAATGGGAAGATATTTTTGTTACATGGAAATTTCCATGTTGAATTAGTTGACTATTTATCATGCCAAATGGGAAGGAAGCTCAGCTTCTTTTTTTTTTTTTTTTTTTTGGAGCCATTACAGTTCAGAATCTGGAAACAGCAATTATTTGAAATTTTGTTAATGGTTTGTAAAGTCATTGGCATGTGTTGTGTAAAATGGCGCTCATTATCAGGGCCCAAATACAACAAACTGACGTCAGCTAAATTAGACTGGCATCGGTCCGTATGTGATGTAACATTGCAGCAGACAACGATGCTGATAACATCAGCGGTGGTTGTCACTATTGAACTTGAAAAATTATATAAATAACGCACTGTATTTTCCATACCATTAGATGCAAATACAAGCCTTTAATTTTCTGAAAAACTGACAGCGCTCCCAACAATCCGAGTCCCCAAATCTGTAAAAACGTTCTCGAGTGGCTTTGGTATGACCTCCTCTAGGATGACTGTCGGACCGTTTCCCACTGACTCAGAGACGTAAAGGAAGTAACACGCACACTTAGTGTGCTGACAGTGATAAATCAATCAGGCAACATGACGTACGCTGGGAGCGACGAACCATTCAAAGCGCATTACGTATGTTTCCTTCTTTTGCCGACTCTTTGAGCATGTGCCTTATGAGACGGTGCACCCCATTAAAGTACGGAAATAGACTCCATAAAGAAGACTGTGCCTTATAATATGGTGTGCCGTATGATACGGAAAATACACTATTATATCACACAAAAACCTGGATCAGCAGATGAGGCTTTTTAAAGCTCGGGATCTGGAATTGGCTTGAGAGTTGTGATCGGTACACTTTTGGATATTTTTCACAAACAAGACTGGCCTTATTATCACCCAATTTGGGCTGACAGAATACACTATATATGTGTAATTGTGTGTCAGAGCTCAAAATGGTTGACCTGAATCGAATGACATTCAGGCAATTAAGTGAAAGGGAAGCAAATACACAATAAGTGTAAATAAGCGTGTTTATGCTTGGATATGTTTAGGGGATTTTAACACAAAAAAATTCGATTCTGCCCCATGAATCCAATTTTTTTGTGTTAAAATCCTCTAAACCACCGGGTGGCACTAGCGGCTAATTTATGACATTTGTAAGTCTTTCAATGAAGATTGGCTTAGCCTGGACTCCCATAATGCAAAAGTCTTCAAATATTCCTATTTCACATATTTATATATTGACGTTGAGAGGATTAATGCAAAAATGGGGGGAAATGCATGATAAAATATCAGGTTTTCAATATGTCCAAAATTGACAATATTTCCAATTTTGAATGGTAGTAATGAGCGCGACATGGCTAAATTTGAAACCTCTTGACCTCCCGTCTGCAAGCTTTTAAAAGGGAAAGCAGCGTGGCATATCCAAGGTCGTCATGTTTTGACAAGCTATACAATATTTTAGCCTCCTTGTGTCTTTTTTGTATGCTTTTCCTTTGATATCAAACCTCAAAAACATCAAAAGCCCGAGTTGGGTCAAAATTTCCCCCGGGGGTCAATATTAATATATAAATCTGTCTTCTCAATTCCTTCTGAAGAAATATCTAATTGTAAATTAAAATACAACGAAATCCATGTACTTTTCTTTCTTCGCTGCTAACAATATCATAAAATTAGTGCAAAATACTTATCATTGTCCTTTTTTTTTTTTCCAAACAATGTGAAAGGATAGCCGCCACTATATCGAATATTACTTAATTAAACACATTGATGAAAAACCTTTTTTGGCACTCCATTGGCTTATGTGAATTATAGATCATTTTTGGGCTCGCCTAATTCGCTGCTCTCAAACATGAGCGTATTAAGCATCATGGCACGCTCTAACAATAACGGGCCGACTCATTAAGCAGCGGAACACTCAACACTTTTAGGGACAATTAGAAGTCACTTAACCGGAGTCCAACTCACCAATGAACACGCTTTACTAACACTGTGTGAAAGCTGAGCTGGAAAAACTGAGCGTGCAAATTTCCCCAACTTGCTTTTATGTAATACTGCTACATTTACACAGCATCTCAGCGTGCAAGCAAAGCGTAACGTCAAACAGATTCGAAGCAATACTAAAAAGTTTGGTGTTAAAGACTACAGGGAACTTAAGGTAATGTTTTGTGAGTGTGGATCATTTGTATTTACCGCGGGAGGGCAAGCCTTCACATTGCGATGTGAGATAACGCCCCTATGTTTTCCCAACCTCTCATCCCGGCCTTGGATTTGCCCTTGTGGGTTCGCAGCCTACTAATGTTTTCAAAGCCGGCACACAAAACAACCTTATTTCAAATGTGCCGCTATCCATTTACAGGAGATGACCGGTCCAGATGAGGAATGAGCACAGTACGGCTGCTGGGCCGCACACATTCCGTTCTTAAATTCAGCCCACAAAAACATTTACGCATTTCTATTCAGAGCTATCCCGGTAAAAGTAAACCTTTGACGCCTGTAGCCGACAATGGCAGTGAATAAGTTACCGAAACTCCCTGTAATATTTGTTTCATTCATTTAGCCATTTATCCTTTCCATTTATTCACTCCATTGAATGATTGACTGTTTTTATTGATCATTAACAAAATATGAGCAGGTTTGTGTCAATAATGTGGGTTAAATAGGCAGAAAAGCTAAAGCGACACTAAGAAACTCTCCAACCTTCATAAAAGATTTCCATAACACTTCTGATAAAAATGCCACATATAACTAAACAAGGAGTGGTTTCTGACCAATATTGTCCTGGTTTTTCAATGCTAAAATCAAAATGATAAGGAAATGTTTGCAATCGTAAATTTGCGTGTTAGCGACAAATAGCCATTAGTTTGATTTGATTGTGCGGTTCCGGACTGACACGACCAGCCTCTCAACAAACTGAAAAGTTAACCACTGGAAACAGAAATGTAATTGAATCCGAATACAGGCGACTGGGAAATGTGCTTGTCCTCACAGGAAATGTAGTCTTCCTTCAGGCAAAAACCAACTGCTTTTAGCCCATACGACCCATAAGCGTTGAATTAACATAGTATTTTTTTAAAGGTTGTTTTCTGGATTGTAATTGACAAAAACACACAGTTTTTTTTGTCACATTATGAAGTATCCTGTCAAATAATTAATGCTTTGTAAATAACACAATTTAAAACTGTCAAACGTTTGGTATCGCCTGCTTATTCAGTACGTTTTCATTCCTTCGAAATATCCCGAATCGTAGATTAATACAATTCTTTTGAACGCTAACGCCTTTGCACATCTTGCTATTTTCCCTTGACGTTTTTGAGCCCACGTGAAGATTTTATTTTCCGTCATATCCCCCTGAGACTCAGCCTTTTCATCCGTGTCCGCTGTTGTGTCCATTTTGTGTCTCTGCACTTGCCAGTCATCCAAGAAAACGCCACCATGCTAAACTGAAACGAACAGAAGGTCTAGAAAGAACCCACAAGACGAGTGTTAAATAATAGAAAGCAAGGATGCCGCAAAGCAAGGCTGCGATGGTGCCTCGCTCAACAAAGTAAGAACAGCAGGAAAGTTTTGTGTGTATGCGTGCGCGCGTGTGTGTTTTCCTCGCTGCAAGGGTGGGGGCACACACACGTCGCCTCATTAGAGCGTGCCGCCATCAGCACATCAAAGACTTTTCCATTTCAAAAACCAGGAGGAGTGGGATCAAAATCCTTAGGATATCTCCGCACCTCTCTCCTTCTCGGGGTGCGCGGGGACACACCGTCAAAGTTTTGGGTCATTTTCAGATCTTTGCTGCAGTGGAAGTAAAAGAGGAGGTGCTGATTAAAGCAGAATTATGCTAATGAGCTAGAGAATGGCAGGAGGGCAAACGAGGCCTCTGACTAGCTCCTTAACTTAAAGCATCCATCCATCCATTTTCTATAGCACTTGTCCTCATTATCGTCGCGGGTGAGCTGGAGTCTTTTCAACTGAGCCCATCCATCACGGGGCACAATAAAGGGTCAATGCCGAGTTGGAAATCAGTTACTAAAATGCAAAATAACACGAGCACATTAACGTCACTGGACATCAACCCAATAGAGCATGTAGTTTACCTCACATAGAAACAAACAGGGACTGAAAAAGTCTGGAAAATGAAGATATCAACATTCTGAATTATATTTTCTAAAGCCTCTTAGGAAAGAAAAAAACTGCCCCCCCAACTCACCACACGACTATCTTTAAAAATTGTATAAATACACCTAAAACTATGTCCCTTTTACCAAAAGAAAATAGCCATATAAATCAACTTGGAAAAACTGTTAACTACTTCTTACAAAAAGTTTACAGGTAACAGGATTCTTAAACGAGAAAAAAAAGTGCATCATAGCGCCTGAAAAAAAGATGCCACTTCTTATTTTATCGCAATCACACTTTGCATGGCAAAATCAAAACATTTTTCATGGTGTCATCCATCTCACTGATTTAGTTGAAGTCAATGTGTCACATGCTTGATGCAGTTTTTGCAACTAGGGCTGCAGCGATCAAATATTTTGGTTTTCGGAAACCAAAATTCCATCAAAGAAGCTGGTATTTGTTTGAAAATACAAAATATATACTAGTTTGTTTAGAGAACAAATATGAAGATAGAAGACAAAAAATACATTGCCATTTTTTAAATTACTTTAACTATCCAATTTAAAATGAGCAAATTTACTCATTAAACATTAGTGAGAATTTAATTATCTACCCATTTGGTGAATTAACAAAGTGACGACAAAATCACATTAGCAATTTTTCCTGACTAAAACAGCACATTTGAGTGCGCCTGCTTTGTTCAAAAGTGATCAGTAGGAACATTTGCGTCTATTGTATGCAGCGGTGGAGCGATGCTAGCTGCTATCACTGCTAGCATAAGTGCAGCTTGCCGCTGCTAGCCGCTAACGTTGCAGTCGTATAAATATAAGTGTCGTATAATACATAGCATAACTTTTTAAAGCATTAATAAATAGCGTAACTAGTACTTGAGCTTGATTTTAGGCAACGTAGCATCGTTGACATCAGCGACGAATTAAGACAACCTGTGCTTTTAGTTTGACATTTTCCTAACAGTGTACACTCAATTAGCGCTATTTTTTTCATCGTACTTGATCTCAAACTCATCTTTTCAGTATAATAAAAGCGAAGGAAATGACCTTGCCGTTCCAACACTTTTGACTAATTCTACATATAAACACTGCCTATTGCTGAAGTGGCAATAGCTTACCATATTGGAATTACTCGTTATGTGTTGCTAAGGTGTTGATGCCGTGAAGACAACTTGATGCCGAGTTGTTTTTTTTAGACTCGTTTTATCACACCGCATGCACAATATGTGACATGTGTGATATTTTATTAACACCGTAAAGCACATGTGTTCACTCTGCTGGAAGCTGAGAGGTGAAAGTTAGAGGTGGCGATTACATGCGGAACTTGCACGATCACGCACCCACACACACACACACACACACACACACGCACACACATTCACTAATGCTATGGATTCTCCATCAAATATTTAATTAATCATTCATGGGTGGTGTGAAGCCAGGCAATGTTTATAAACTCACAATGCAGGACCAAAATAATAAAAAAATAATATATATATATATATATATATATATATATATATATATATATATATATATATATATATATATATATATATATATATATATATATATATATATATATATAGACCAATCCTCAACAATCGCACCTTGACACAAAGTGGAATAAACCATTTTTGCGTTGAAATTGTAATTCTTTATTCAATTATTTGAAAAGAAATTTTATCATTGTTGTCATTGTAAATAGTTTACTTGTGGCTCCTATTTTTTGGTATTCTCTCACTCTAGTGCTCCTAAATATTTATTTCACGTATTTTACAGTATCTTTAAAATGATCAGCAAAAAATTTGCTTTGAATGTCAAGATGGGATTTGGTCGCTATGGATCTATAGTCTTGAGAGCTTCTGGGCCAAGACCCCTCCAAAATCTTAAAAATCCTAAACTAAATGACTTATTACATTTAACCGAAAATTGTAGCAGACCAGCATTGTGGTGACGCATGTAGTACCGTTTGTAATTGCTGTTGATGCTGTAAAGCGAGGAAAATGCCGTAAAAAGGGGACGAAAAAAACGTAGTAATCCACTTCGTAACGTGAGAAAAACGTGAGCCAGGGTCGCCGTAACCCGGGGGTCCACTGTATTTTTTGATGATCAACATTTGATCGGGTCACAGTGATCCATGAACATTTGGTTAAAAAAAACAAAAACAAACACAAGATGGTGACTAAATTGAAGTGAACGGATAAATTAAAGTCTCTCAATTTCAGAGCAGCCCGTGTTCTTCCATTTTTCCATGTGGCAATCGGAAACCAAAAAAAAACCTCGCAGCTAACAACACAATAACATGAACGCTAAATAACAATAAAAATACCCGGAGGCAAATGTGATTTTATTTAGTCCAAGTGAGTCCCATCAAGATGTGTTACCTCTTAAGCGTCCTCAATTCAGCCAGTCTCCAAACACCGTGCACAAGTGATGAACACCATCTCTTTTCTTTTTATTTTTCTGGTTATTATGTTCCTTTGCCCCCTTATCAGACACTTTGCCGTCTCCTCTTGCATGAAAGCGAGCGCAGCACCAGCGTGCGCACGCATGCATGCGTGTGTGTGCCTCTGAGGAGAAAATTGTCCACAAGTGCGCACACTTGGAAAGACGTCGTCGTGACTCATCCGGGTCAACAACGGTGGGGTGGTTAGTACAACCGCTTGGAAAGAAGCTCGGGAAGACGGCGGCCGCCAGGGGACCCGTGATGTGACTGATGGGGCTCCGTTTGATGTCACGTGGGCATTTCTTTGCCAGGACTTCATCAATGGGCAAAATCTGTGTTTGGCCTTTGGCATCTTTTTTATTTTATGGGAAGGGCGTGGAGAACTACAGTGGGCCTCCGCCATATGAAATTTATCTGTTCCAGGGTTGGGATCGTGAGGGATTCGCTAACGCGTGTAAAACCCAAGGTTAAAACATCAAAATTGTATATACATATTAAGAATTGATAAAAAAAATAGTTTAATAATTACTACTTGTATGTAATATACATGTATATAATAAAATAACATCATGATTAAAAATATATGAAGAAAAAATGAAATTTTATTTCCCTTTAGAGTGACGTGACTTAAGCTAGCGACGGCCATTTTCCCGAGCGAGGGTAACGATGCGCGTGCCTTCTTTGTATTTCCTGATTATCTCCAGCTTCATTTCCATACCAGTCATCTTTTTACTCCTTTTAACATCACTAGCAATCTTGGCTAACCAATTAAATTTGGAATTGAGCACTAAAATGCACGATAAATACGATATTGTAAGCACTCACATGAGATCAGGTCTTTAGCTTGTCGGCATCTTAGTGACACTGTGACGCAGACCAATAGCAGATCAGCATTTTAGTGGCGTGTTAGAGCAGGCAGTTTGACTCAAACAGAAAATAAGGTCAATTTCCTAAAAATGGCTGAAGAGGGAGGCAAAACCACATAATCACAGCCAACCCCACAAGTTATGACAGTTGCCGTAAAGCGGGAAAAATGCCAGAAAGAGGGACAATGTATTCCAATTTGTAACGTGAAAAAAAAAAAAACGTAAGCCACGGACATCGTAACCTGGGGGTCCACTGTAATTATAAAAGGCCAAGAAAAAACATGGGTAAGATCTGCCTGGCATGGTGGCAGACTGGCTAGCATGTCCGCTTCAGTTAGAGGTCCTGCGTTCCATTTCGGCTACAATCTTTCTGTGTGGATTTTGCATGTTCTCCCTATGCCCGTGTGGGCTCTGTCCGTAATAGTCAAACATGATTTTATCCACCAGCTGGTGTAAAAAAATAGATGAGATGTTGTTTTTGAACCATGTATGTTGTCCTACGATGGCTTCGAGGAACAATGTGTTAGACCGTTTTTCATTAAAAAGACATTAAATGGTTCTAAATTTCAAAAACTTGCAAATAAATGTGTTCTTAACGACCAACAGTATGTTTTTAATATAATCGTAGGTCTAGTTATCATTAAATTATAGTACATGGGGGGGTTGCACTCATTTGGAAGCTGCCATGTCTTTTAAAGCTACGCACAACGGTAAACGCAGCACCTCCTGCCGTCCGTAATGAAAAACCGGTCCAAATCTCACACATTGTCCCTTTAACACTCAACGAAGGCTCTCTCTTAGCATTACCATGGCGACAGTATTCGGACAGGTTTTTAAAGCAAGAAAGTGGCATTTATAATATATAACGTTTTGTTGTCTTTGTTTTTGTAGCTTTTAATCAGCATCTTTTCAGAATCCTAACACGAGTTGAATCAAACCCCACGCTCCCTCCTCCAAAGTCCCTCGGCAACCTTTAAGCCTTTAACCCGCTCGGCATATAAAGCTGTTTTTCGACTCATACATAATGCAGCATGTTTAAAGCAGATGCATTACGTACGCCTCTATTGTTCAGACACTCTGTTTAATGAATAGAGCTTGCAAAGAGCCATTACCTGCAACCTTCCCTCATGTCTTCCCCTCCCCTACGCATTAGTCCAGCGCCGTTTGTTGTTGTGGCGGCGACGGCGGCGAGTCCGGGCCCCGCTTCCGCCGCTTCCACGCTTTTGTGCGCCGATGGCTCCCGCGGGACGGCGGCGGCGTGCGACTCTACAACTCTCTCTCTCTCCCAGACAATATGGCGAGTACGCTCTCGGCCTTTTCTCCCTCAGCGCCCAAGGAATTAATTATTCATCATCCGATTGGAGATAAAGAGCGCGCGGGAGGAGAAGATGAGCTTCCTTCCTCACAATGGATCCCCAAATCTCGTTAGATGTCAACAAAAAAAAAAAACTCATGAAGGTGTCAGGATGAATAGGGAAAGTTGAAACGGTTTGAGGAGCAGGGCTAAATGAAAATGTCTTGATGCTCGACTCGAGTCAAATGAATTAAACGTACAAAGATCGGAGCGCGTTAGAGTTCGGAATACATTTCATTTACAACTCAAAGGGCCACCTTTACTTTGTGCCCAGATTTGGCCAGGACTATGCATACAGAAATTAGCTGTGGTTCTCAAACTGGGTGCGTGAATTCCTGGGGCCGTGCTTCTCGATGATATTTTGCAAAACCCCGATGTAAAAGTGAGAAACTTTCGCACCCCTCCTTCGACTATAATTATGAGTATTATCCATCACAATTTGAAAAGTATACTTACAACTATGTCCTATATAACACTAAGAAGAAAAGAATTATTGATCGACTTTCAAAAACTGGTAACTACTATTTACAGTGTTTGAACAGGTTATAGGTTAAGTCTAAAACTGAAAAAAGTGACTGAAATTAAAAAAAAAAAAAAGATGCAGATCCTTATTTTACTGCAGTTACAGTTCACGTGGCAAGAACAAAGGCTTTTCCCTGGGGTCATCCGTGTCCTCCCCAAAGTCATCGCCTCTACCCCCCACTTATTGAGAAGGACTGCTCAGGTCGAACATAAAGGCATTTCAAGGTGTATTTGAGACTTTAAGAGGGGTTCTGTAGTCATCAAGAAGTTGTAATTTAAATTCTATGACAAAAAAAGCTAGATTTTTCATTTCAAATCGAGAGCAAATTAATTGGAACTTTAAAGCAACATACTTTGCTAAATGGTGTCACTCTTTTACATAATGTTGTATGACTTAAAGCTTTATACAGATGCACAGTCATTTGTGACAATTTTCCTTGAGCTGGAAATATTTAATTATTAATAAATTCCACGACCTTTCTTCTGGAGTTGCTGAATAAAATATGCCCAGATATACCACTACACACCAAGTTAAAAGTTCAATATAATATCAGCTGAGTACTACTGGTCGTTGTGATCCCCTAAAACTGTCCAAGCATAGCGCCCTGATTTTATTTTATTCGTTAAATTCAGACTCTCTGGATTAAAACATGGACTTGGTTTGTGAGTTTGATGTCATTCGCTTGCTAAATCATGATTGAGTGAATTTTGCTAATTAATTCATATTTGACAAACATTTTTTTTATGAGAATAATGGTTTATTTTATTAGGGTTGCTTAGAATATATATATATATATATATATATATATATATATATATATATATATATATATATATATATATATATGACTTCGGTAGACAGAGACTAAGACAGTGTTTTTTTTAGATGTATTTGTCAACGAGTAATTAACGAAATTATAATCTACGCGTAAATAACTATTATTTTCTTATTGGGCTTTTGGCTGTCACAGATGACAAAAGCATAAACGCAGAATTGTTTGGTAATAGCTTATAATATCTAACATAATAGTATCATTGCATCACCTGTGCACCCAGGTTTGCAGAGTGGTTAATGAGGTGGGCGTGGCTGAGGGATGGGGAAAAAAAAAAAATCGGGTAAACACACACACACACAGAAGAGTAAAACAATGGAGCCCAATTTTGATATGGGCGCTAACTTGTTGCATTTTCAAAGGAGTTGAATTTTTAATCAAATAGCCGACTTCCACTGGAAACAAAGCGATAGTTGAATTTGTAAATAGCGACTAAGCGGGGATTAAGTGTGCCGCCTAAAAGCGTTGCCGTGGAAACTGCACTTTAGTCTTCCAAACAGCTCAACATTTCTGCGATAAATGATTCACAAAAAAAAAAAAAAAAATGACGCGCAAGCTGTCCGTGCAACATGTACTTTGAAAAATCCATCATTAAACAATCTCACCGACGACTAATTGGAGTTTCAATGAGCTAATCAGCTAAACCTTTCATCAATCCCCCCCAACTGCCCCTTAGTTCAATGGGAAGCGATCATAAATCAATTAAGCCCGGCCTAATTGTATTTGACAGCTGTGAACACGCAACCTTGACCGGTTTCGATCTGTGCTCATCCACTGGGCGGCAACCATTGGAATCATCCCGGTGGAGACGCTCGGAAAAATAAGGCCGGAACTGCGGGGGGGTGCAAAAGAAGCCTATAAATACAAAAGCGGCTACCTCCAGCCAGGTTTCCATAGCAGTAAATGGCATTTATCTAATGTATTGGCCTATTATGACCTCTCCTTTGGCGGGCCCCCGCAGGGGGAGGGCCCCCGCTGCCGCTCTACGGGGAGCCGTCCAATGCACAATTGATTTGGGAGTCGTTCTATTTTCTGCCGACGGACCCTTGCTCACGCTTCAACCTCCATCTGGCCGTCCATCGCTTGCCACCCCTACTTTCCGTCTTTCGCTTCATCTATCCATCTACTTGGACGTGGCCCTCCTCTCAGTCTTCTTTGGCCTGCCTCCATTCTTCCCTACCCACACCCCGAAATAACAATTGTATCATTCTGATTAAAAACTAAATAAATATATATATATATATATATATATATATATATATATATATATAGATATTATATATATATAGAGTATATATTTTTTTTCTGTGTTTTTGCTTGTGTCATCTGTGTCATCTGTCTACCAAAGTCATATATATATATATATATATATATATATATATATTATATATATATAGAGTATATTTTTTTTTTCTGTGTTTTTGCTTGTGTCATCTGTCTACCAAAGTCATGTCATATATATATATATATATATATATATATATATATATATATATATATATATATATATATATATATATATATTGGAAAGGGTTGTGATCTGTGTTCAAAATTCAAATTTGGATATTGAGAAGTTCTAATTCTACGTTAAATTCCCTTTACATCAAATATAATGCATGGAGGTAGCTCCAAATTTGACAAGGTAATTGACTACATGGAGGTAGCTCAAAATTTGACAAAGTAATTGAATGTTGCCAAGATGAAAAGAAAAATGCGTTTAAAATTTTCAATTTTTCATCGATCGATCTTTCAGTGGTGCGCCTCATCACTCGTTCCTTATTTTTATATATTTCAGTTTGAATTGTTACTTATTTTTAATATGTGCATAAAGTCGTGATGTTTTTACCTAAGGTTTTTGCACGCGTTGCACGCATTCACTAATTAACATAGGTTTGGATAGCCCGTCATATGGACAGTTCGAATTACGAGCCTAGCCGCTGAACGGATTATGTTCGTAACACGGGGGCCCGCTGTATTACTGATATTCAGATCATAATTACTCCTCACTTTTTAACTTAACATTTAAGTCTACTGTTTTAATTTTTTTAACTCAAATGAGTCAATAATTTATATTTTTTACACAAGTATGTCACTTGCTACTTCGGAACAGAGCTTGAGTACGATCGGCACCTCTAGCAATTAGTGGCCACAATACCACACCCTTAAACCATTATGTTTACCAGAGGAGGGGCTGCATTAAGCACTTAGATGTTTTGAAGTCACTCCCTATCAGTTTTTCTATCTGATAATTGAATAGAACTAATGCTCCTCCCTCCCCAAACCGCTAATGCTCAGCCAAAAAAATTGCAGTTCAGCATGTTCGCGCTAACCGCTGAGCCATTTGCCTTGGTGAAAAAAAAAAAACCCAGGTCGAATGGGAAGTAGAGGAGGGATGTTAAAGGCCTGGAGGCGCCATTATAGTTCAATATTAATGGGCTCCTTTAATCACGTTAGTGATAATTTGGACATTTTGAGGTTGGATAATTCGCCGTCTGGTCGCCGCCGGTTTGCTGCTAGCACAATAAGTGCAGAGCGGCTCATAAATGGCTGGCGAAGAGCACTTGACCATGTCTTCCTGTCCAAGATGATGAAGATTTTCCCGTGCCAGCCCGTTTCACTTCACGTTGATGCTTTTACACATTTCCGCACCGCATACTTCTTGCTTTTACTCTTTTCGCGTACAAAGAAACACAATGTCGAGAACAGCCCTTGCGGAGATGCCAGTCAATGACCATTTTGTTTGGCTCACAATACAATTTATGCCGCAGAAATGGAAATAATTCATTCCTGCGTCAAATTGTGGCTGACATCGAACCGGGAGAACACTTCCCAGGCGTCTTAATAAAATATCTCTGACATTCTTCTGTCAAAATACACAAAGGATGAAGAATCGCGGTTAAATTTATATCCATTTGTCATACTCAGGTTAAAATTGTTCAGTTTTGAAGGGGTAACACTGTCATTTGAAGAGCATTACCCTGACATTGTCAGTGTGTGTGTGTGTATATATACCGTATTTTCCGCACTATAAGGCGCACCTAAAAGCCTTAATTTTTTTTTTAAAAAGCTGATGGTGCACCTTATAATCAGGTGCGCCTTATATATGGATCAATATTGAGATTGGGATTCGTAGATGGGGAATGATCAGATAAATTAAGCTTTACCTGTTTCTTTTGTGTGTTTACAGTTGAACAAGGTCGGTCATACTGACATTGAGTTATTATGCTATTGAGTTTAAAGTTGTTATTTGAGTTATTGTTATCACTTGAAAAAAAAAACAAAAATTGAAAAAGTTTTAAAATATGTCATTAATTGAGGGTGTGCCATATATATATATATATATATATATATATATATATATATATATATATATATATATATATATATATACATACATATATATATATATATATATACATACATATATATATATATATATAAATACATATATATATATATATATATATATATATATATACATATATATATATATATATATATATATATATATATATATATATACATACATATATACATATATATACATACATATATATATATATATATATATATATATATATCATATATACACAAACACAGTGGTGACCTTATAAGACCAATAGCATATCTCCGTTTCTGTGACATGCGTGTTTAGTTGTTTTTGTTGATGCAGCAAAGCGAAAAAAATAGTGCGGACACACTGATCGGCATGTTGGATTGTTCATAAGACAAAAGGTTTGTGCGTAAGAGGGGGACAAAAAACGCCGCGGTCCACGTTCGTAAGATGAAAAATTCGTAAAACAGGGAGTTCGTAAACCGGGGGCCCACTGTATATATATCGACAAAGTGGTGTGTTTACATCATGTGTTTTAAAAAGTTGCCCAACAGCTGATTGGGGAAAAAAAAAACGTGTTCTTTGTGAAGTCAAGTTCAAACGCTTTATTAGTCGTACTTCTTTGGCGTACCATCTCAGAGTAAAACACCTTTCTCAAGTGACCTCTACAAGACCTCGCAAACTCGGCTGGAGTATGGTGCTGATGCGAAGAATGAAATCTATAAGTGGGAAGTTGTGAGAGTTGTTTCTTTAAGAAGAGTAATTAACCTTTTATTTGTGTTTAATTGCTTGACAACACTTATATAGTTGCATTATATGGATTTTAAGCACCTTGTGGTATTCTGGTTGCAGAAGTGTGTATATCCTTTTATAACTGAGACTATGACTGCGTTCGGAATTAACTAGTCACATTAAAATGGGAGTCAACCCCCAAAAAAGTTTTTCCTGACATCCAGTGTGCTTTCAAGTACAGTAGAAATAGAACATTTTCGTCACATGCTAAACAGACTTGCCAGAAATTCCTGCAGCTTCTTGACTTGTTTTTGTCAATGCAGCCTTCCTAACCTTTCTTATTTTAGTTTTTCATCAATCTTGAAGGGACCTCCAGTTGTTGGTAATTTTCTCCACTTGACAGTCTTCACCGTGTTTGATGCTATGTTTAATGCCTCGGAAATTCTTTTGTTCCCATCTCATGGCTGACATCATTGAACAACGAGCTTTCTCTGATGCTGTGCAAGGTCTCTGCAGATTGTGGCTTGTGCTCTCTGATGTGACTAGAAAATTGTCAGAAAAAACAGACTACAGTGGAACTTTATACCAGGGGTTATTAAGAGGCATAAGACATATTAATTTGTTGAAAAATAATTTCAAGCTAGTGATATTAGGGTCACCTTTTTGTGTCACAAATCCTAGCATTTCGATCGGGATGGGTAGACTTTTTATATTCATTATAGATTCTATTCAAAATGCGACCTCTAAAAATGCATATGAGGTGAAAATAACTATTGCAACTATACATTACTGATATGCAGGAAGTGCAAGGAGATGCCGTGATTCATGGCTTGTTTATTCTCCATTAAATGCTCCTTCGCCTTTTATTTAATATTTTGCAGCCAAGGGCCATTTGCCTCAATAAAAAATGATTCAGTTGGACAGTCTTAGTGATCAGAGGGCGATAAAATACAGCTAAATTCAACACTTTTTAATTATTTGCTTAAAAACTATGACTGGCTGTAACTTACAGTGCTTCGTCTTGGAAAAACCTGCAGAAAAAGCCATAAAGCTGGAAAAAAAGCACCCCCCAAAAAATACATTTTAGTGTCTTATTTATCAGCAAATTTTTGCTTTGTTCGATTGTACTATTGAATTCCTTGAAATTTGGAGGAGCTCTTTTAGGAAAATTAGCGACTACTCTTCAGCAAATGTGACAACAAAACAAACGTGAAGCCTTTTCACAAAATCTTTTATGGTTACAAAACTGAAAATTAGGACTTTGACATATCCGAATTCTTCACTTAATTCTCTTTAAAATGATGTGTAATGCATGAATTGATAGAGTCACAGCCATTTGTCAGGTCAAATTCCTAGTTTGGAGAAAAATATCAAGACGTGTCAAGGGACCTTTACTTTTATTGATGTATCTCAATAGTTCCTATTTTGGAAAACTTTATGGAATCATCTGCATACTCCATATGGATGGATGGATCGATCGCACCATTATGGACGGAGTGATGGATGGATCAATCTCACCATTATGGATGAATGAATGGCTGTGTCTCACCATATGGAGGGATGGATCTCACCATATGGAGGGATGGATGGTATCTCACATTAGTATGGATGGATAGATGGAAGGGTCTCACCATCGTAGATGAATGAGTCTCACCATTAGTATGGATGAATGAATGGATGGATCTCACCGTATAGATGGATGGATCTCAGCATTAGTATGGATGAATGAATGGATGGATCTCACCATTAGTATGGGATGGATGGATGGATGGATGGATGGATGGATGGATGGATGGATGGGTCTCACCGTTATGGAAGACTGTTGGATGGATCTCACCATTAGTATGGATGGATGGATGATCTCACCATATGGAGGGATGGATGATCTCATCATATGGAGGGATGGATGTATCTCACCATTAGTATGGATGGATGGATGGATGAATGGATGGATGGATGGGTGGAAGGGTATCACCATTATGGATGAATGATGGATAGATCTCACCATTAGTATGCATGGATGGATGATGGATGGCTGGGTATCACCTTTAGTATGGATGAATGAATGGATAGATCTCACCATTAGTATGCATGGATGGATGATGGATGGCTGGGTATCACCTTTAGTATGGATGAATGAATGGATGGACCTCACCATATGGATGGATGGATGATGGATGGATCTCACGATTAGTATGGATGAATAAATGGATGGATCTCACCACTAGTATGCATGGATGGATGAATGATGGCTGGGTATCACCATTAGTATGGATGAATGAATGGATGGACCTCACCATATGGATGTATGAATGATGGATGGATCTCACCATTAGTATGGATGAATAAATGGATGGATCTCACCATATGATGGATGGATCTCACCATTCGTATGCATGGATGGATGATGGATGGCTGGGTATCACCATAAATATGGATGAATGAATGGATGGACCTCACCATATGGATGGATGGATGATGGATGGATGGGTCTCACCGTTATGGATGAACGATGGCTTGATCTCACCATATGGAGGGATGGAAGGATGGATCTCACCATTGTGGATGACTGTCGGATGGATCTTACCATGTGGAGTGATGGATGGATGGATGGATCTCAGCAAATGGATGGATGGATCTCACCATCAGTGTGGATGGATGAATGGATGGACGAGAGAGAGAAAGAAGGAGAGAGATTTATGACTCATTAAATATCGCCGTGACTCACTGATCAGCATTGGGCGCCTTGTCACGCAGCAGCAGAAACAAGAAATTTAACAAAGCAGTAAGGCCCGTCAGTTTGACAGGCTGCAATAATCCAAACCGGGAAGCCAAAATGGAGCAGAAGGCATAAAGCAGGTATGAGCTCAGTGGGTCTCTTTTTAATGCCAGCCACAGTCTAGCATGCATCTAATTGCTGTGGAGTGCATGTAAATGCTGTGATTACGCAGTGATTGCCTTATGGAGATTGTGCACCTGTTTTGCACCACCCCTCCGCCGCTTTTGTATTACATGTGGTTGATGGAAACTTTTTTGATTGCATCGACTGTATGTCAGCTCAACTTTTCCCGAGCATGCAGACGTGGTGAGGGGGCGCCCTGCGATAACGGAAGCGGCGCAGCGGGAAGCACTCGATGCCTTGCGATTCCTCTTGGGGGGTTTTTCGGTGGAGCAGGACGTGGTCAAGATTGAGCACGCACATGTTGGTGAATGTTTGATTTATTGATCAGACTCGTTTTTTTGGGCGGGAAACATTCGGTCGACATGTCGATTTGGGTTTTTTTCTCATTTTTTGTTTGTGTGATTTGATTGCATTTGTTTATTTTTTGGTTTTTGAGGGTTCTTGTGTGTACATGTGCGTGTTTTCTGTTGTGATTAGATTTTTGTGTTTTTTTTTCACTTGCTGGCCTGATGACTTTTTGATTTGGTATTTATTGTTTTTTTGTAATCTAATGTGTTTGGTTTTTGAGGGCCTTTTTATTTCTTATTAGTTTGTGTTCTTGTCTTCTCATGATGTTGTATTAAATGTTTGTGTTTTTAATTTGTGGCAGTTTTTTGTTCTTTGATTCGCTGTTGATGTTAGTTTTTAGTCTACTGTTATTTTTAACTTTTGGTGTTTTGGTGTTTTTGTTTGCTGCTTGTTTTATTTGTTGTTGCGATTACTGGTAGTTTATTTTGTGTGTTTGTTTTTTTTTCATTTGTAATCAGGTATTTTGTTCAATTTTGTTTGTGCTTATATTTTGCTGTTCATTTTCCTTTTAGTTTATTTGCAGTTTTTTTTGATTTGTCATTGTGTTAAGTATATTTTTTGTATTTTTGTTTTGTCTACTTTGTGTTGTTGGTTTTATTTTTGTCTGGATTAGTCATTGTGATTGTTTTTAATTTGCTTTTGTGTTTAGTTTGTGTTTTCTGCATTTTCATTGGCTGTATTTTGTTTATTTGTGTTTTTGAATATATTTTGTGTTTTTAATTTGCTGTTTTGCTTTCATTTGCTGTTTTGTTTAGTATTGCTTTAATTTGCTGTCTGTTCAGTTAATGTTTTATTGCTGTTTTTATTTGCTGTTGTTTTGCTATTAATTTCCATTTTAAGTTTATTTTTTATATTGCTGTTACGTTTAGTTATTTGTTTTGGTGTTTCTTTTCATTTTTTGTGGGGTTTTTTTTTCCTGTTGTGTTTCACACCCAACAACCTAACCCACTATCATTCCGCAAAAGCAGCGATTAGTCACAGGGAAACAAATCACAGAGTGTGGCAAGTAGACGATGAAAGGGAAAGCGGGAGATCATCAACCTTGCGAGAGCCTGATGAAATATTGAAGTATTCAAGCAGATATTTTGCATGGCTAACAGGATTTCTTCAGTCGAGAAGACGTCTCCTGGAATTAGGCCAGCGCGAAGACGGCGGAATTCCGTCCGACCAATAGAGATTTCCCCTCGACTTGACATTTTCCTTCCGCAGTCAAGCAGGCGAGCACTGTAGAGCTTCTTGAGATCTACTCCACCGATCCTCCTCTGCCGAGCCTCCCACATCCCACTCTGTCCTTGCCGATTTATTCGCTGACGAGGCACTCTGCGGCACGGGGGTGATGGCAAGGGCTGATGGCCCATTTCGCAGGTCATTTAAAATGGAGCGAGGTGCAGTTTGGCGCCTTTGTTGTGGAAAGTCGGTGTTGTTGTTTGCCGGGCCTGAAAGATGGATGAGGCCTCATTAGGAGGGCTCCCGTTACACGCTGGTCAGCGCAATAAATGAACCATTCTGTGTCGTGTCACAAATAATAATGTTTTGTCCCACTTGGACCCCCGCAACCCGCCCCCTGCCCTGCTTCACATTCAGCTTTAGTCTCATGCCGCAAGGTGGCTTGTTTGGAACTTTTCCAAGAGCGCACTACTGGAGTACCTCGGAGTTCAACTACAAGATGTGTAATCTGCCGCTATTCTTTCTAAGAATGATAGAAAAGTCATGTGTCTCAAAGTGGAACACATTCTCCACTTTCTGTAGCAATTCTACTGTCTTCAAAAACATGTTTTCTTTACAGGAAGTAAAATCAAGTGACCCCCCGCTATCCTCCATTGATGCAATAAATGAGGCATGCTTTTTTCTTTTTACTGTGGACACAAACCAGGTCAAGCTGATCCGTCACAGTGGTCTGACTTAAATTTATGCATTCAAGGTTGCATTATTTCTTCTCCCAAAAAAACAGCTGCTCCAAACCAGGGCAGTAATGATGGCAAAATGAAGCTTCATGAAGCACTTGTGATTTATTTTTTTATCCCTTTGAATGGTTCTTTGGTTTAAAGATGAAGGCCAGGGCGGTGTAAATGTGTTAAATGCCTGCTGATTTTTCAATCAAGATTTCCATCTACACAAGTCAGAAAAAAAATCGCAAGTGCTTCATGAAGCTTCATTTGAGCATCGAGTAAACTAAGCGAGTACATCCAGAGAGCGCTCATTGATAATGAATGACTCCCTGCCATGTAGAGGCCATTGGCGCTTCCCAGTGTGAGCTCTAAGCAGCAGTCCTGCTTTTCAGATCGCCCCTGGCAAATGCGGCGAGGTTGAATCCTCACCTAGGGGGCAAAAGAGGGCAGGGGAGGACAGGTTGCAATGGGACACACAAATTTAGTCCTTATTTCAAGTGTTTTGTATCGTAAATAAAAGCCGATTAGAGCATTAGCATGAATTCCACATTAAAATGGACCCTCGTGTGGCAAATACACCTTGGAGTGTACTGTAAATAAAATATAAGACGCGTTTCATGAATTATTTAGAGTATATTGAAATTTCCTATTAATAAATCATCGGACCAAATGAACGCAACAGGACGTTATGCATCAGCTCATTCTTTACAGCAAATTTACGCCCTAAAAAGTTTGAACAACATCAAACGGAATAGAAGAGAAGAGCAGAGCATTCTGGAAGCTCGTCTGCAGCGTTTTTAACGGGAGGCAGAGAGCAACTTTCATTCAAGTCTCATTCGCTGTAGTTGTTGCGGACAAAGAAAACACAGGTAGAAAAGTGTAGCAAAGTGCGATACATAGAGTAAATGCCTCCATCAGACAGATGGACATTGTTGTAGGAATATTCTTAAGCATAAAAAAAAAATATGTAAAAATGGTGGCTATTGTTCCTCCTGGGAGACTGGACCATTGCGCTATTTTTTGAGTCTTTTCAATAGATAATGCTCAACATTTCCTTTGGGACAGTCATCCATGGAAACAACTGTTTTATAATGTGTGCTACTTTTTTTTTTTTTTTATGGGAAATCTCTCCAACGATAAAAATTTGATGCTATGCTTCGCCCACGTACCATTCACAGACAAAATATTCCCTTAAGAGATTTCAATAAATGTAAAATGTTTTTATTTTATACTGTATATATATATATATATATATATATATATATATATATATATATATATATATGATCTGTACTCCAAACCAGTATTTAACATTAATACAAAATTATAGCGATAGCATTTGTGGGGTAGCAAGAGTGTCCTTAAGTGCATGCACTCAAAAGGGATTGCAAGAGCCCCCCCCCCAAAAAAAAAACAAAAAAAAAAACGATCGATACAAGGAACACTTTTGATATTGATAAAATATCAATGTTGACTTTACTATTGAGTCAATACTTGGATCAAGATTCAAGAGTTTTGTTGTCATATGCATAGTAATACTACACAATGAAATTCGTATTCTGTTCACTCTGCAGACTACATTCCACAGTCGAGCAAATATAAAAAAAGAACAAATTAAAAAAAAAAAAACATATATAACAAAATAAAGTAAGAGCAATAAGAACAGTAATAATGAACTACTAATAAATGAATAGACTTACAGTCTAAGCATATTATAGAGTAGATCGAGTGGAAGAAACTGTATACATATGAGGATGATAGTGTAAAATATCATGTAGTGCAAAATATGTATTTAGCAGCTTTCCTGCATTGTGCAGGTTTTGTAAGGCGCATGTGTGCGTGCGGTAAAGTGACTGGTAATGAGGCAGATTTGTGCGTGAGGGATTGGTTCAGAATCCGGATGGCCTGTGGGTAGGAGCCGTTTGCCAGCCTGTAGGGTCTGCCTGATGGCAGCAGTTCAAACAGCTTTTGTTGTGGGTGAGTATTGTCCCTGATAAGGTAGTAGAAAAAACCTTGTTAAAATCTCAATTAACCGTAGCAGTAATCTTACCCCATCTTAAGGCCCGCATTGAGTAATTTTGGATGAATCGTTAAAAGGTGAGGCCGTAATTCATGTTTGGTACCCTGAACTCACTTCAACAGTTTTTAAAACATTAGTTGAGGACTACTTAATTGGGGTCCGTCAGGTTCCATCTTGGCCACAGCAGTTTCTTAAATTTTAGTCTTGTTTAAAAAAGTTGGCCCAGTCGACAAGTTGGAAACGGAAGTACAACGACGTGGAGGAAGGCAATTTGGTAAAAGCGCCGAAGACAATGACGAATGAATTCATAAAGGCGTCCGGACGGAAGAGGCGGCGGCATTGCGGCTCCATTAGTGTACAATCTTCCATGCCCTACCGTTTGGCGGCGGCGTGGCACTAACAACTTTCAGGATTTGTGGGTGCAATACGGAGACCATAGATTCAGGGTAATTTGCTCCACAATGAGGTGAGACCCCTCCCTGTTAGTTCCCGCGGACCGCGGTCCGGCACGCCACAGCGGTTAACCTATTCATCGGTCAAAACAAACAAGCGTCGCCGTCCGCTTTTATCAGCCCCTTATTTCATAACCTCAGCCACCAGAAATGAGAATGCTTTATGGCGGGGGGGATGCGGCCAGCCTGAATCGTGGGAGATGGTCGCCCGCCTGCGCAGCAATCACTCTGATCTACAGCATCTATTGATCCTGTGCGCTTGTCCAATCAATACAGAAGAGAAGAGGGGGAAACAACATTAGAGGAGAAAATAGCCTATTTAAGGGGGCTGAAAGGCACAGGGGTTGGAAGGTGGGGATTGGCGCACATGGTGATAGTGCGCCCACATTGGTCTCACACACAGATCGAGCGAGATGAGGGTGAAAAGCATGTTTTTTTCATAATGGAAGAGCTCCGTGTTATTTCCCTGGAAGTGCCGGTGAGGTAATGAGAAAGCTAACAGAGGGAAAAAATAGCGGTGAAGTGGCTGGTTGAGATGAGATATGAGGCCGAGGCAATGAGGCATCGCCACTGTGCTGCAATTGAGTCGTCTGGGTGAGGTGGACGCCGCACATTAGGGCGGCCCCCGAGAACAAAAACCTCTGAACGAGATCTGCGCCGAATACAAATGTAGGATGGACACGCGGTACAGCTGGCTTGGGTGTCATCATTTTCACTCCACATGTTCTAAATCTGAATGTAATTTGAACTCGAGCATTAATTTGACATTCAAAAATCATTTGCTGGACCGATACTCAGAACAGAGGGAAAGTCTACAAAGCCAGCAGGTCCAAACAACTCAGAGAATTCAAAAACACTTGGACGTTTAGAGATTTTTCACAGAGTAAATTCTTGTTACTATAAATGTTTTAGAACAGGATTTCTCAACCTTTTCTCAATGATTGTGACATTTTTAAAGCGAAGTATTCAAAAACAAGCACAAAGTGTTTTGTGAGAGAAAAAAACAGAAATCCCTGCCAATGCTGGAAAGTCAATGATTGCGCTGCGTTTCTGAGTCATAGTTTCATAAACTGAAATGATTACAGTACACACTCTTGCTCATCACATTCATGATTCATTGAAAAGGCTTAAAGTCAAAAGTGATGTTTAGAATTAACTATTAAGAGTTTTTGGAGTTATTTTGCACTAAAATATGGTTTGAATTAATAAATCACTTGCACATAGTTGAGCAAAGCATTTTGAAATGCCTGGCACGTGATGGCATTCAAGTAACCAATGGCTACATCACAGTGACAATCTCACTTTGATTGGCTCTTAGCCAGAAAATGCAAGATAGAAGTTTTACTATTCCCCCCAGAAAGGCATTATCTAATAAACTGGCCTCAAAAAGACCTTGCTTTTTTTACTTATGAGACAGATGACATGTTTAAATGTTCATACAGGGGCCTAGAGAAATTTACGTCCATGGAGTGTCAAATTTTTCTGACCACTTTTTCCTGTTACTGCATTAAAACAAAAACAAAAAAAGATTTGGTAACACTTTTAGAAATCCTGTTAAAACCTCTTGTACCTGCTGAAGTTCCTTCATGTATCCCCATGGGTAGTTATGCCAGCATTATAAGAGCTATTTCTATTAAATCATTAATTTTTTTACCAGTAATCATGATGGACAGCAGCTGGTAGTTTCTTAATCGAGTTTCGAGTCTAAGTAACTCTCAATGGAGGGTTAAAAATGCTGAACTTGTGGCCATGTAAAAGTCAGACAGCTGTAGGACATTGTTATTTTGACCTGATGTTGAAAGGCTGAATTCCAGTCCAGATCTGGACCCTGAGAGCTTCTATATGGACTAAAACATTTTTCTTTATTATTTTTAATATATTTTGTGATAATGACATAAATCTGACCAGAGCCTGGATTCAAGCCCTCAGAACTGTCATGCGGATGTGCAAACCATCCACCTACTGCGAGTATTGATGCAATTTCTGGTGAAATAACAATACAGAGGTGGGGCATCGATTTACGATGACTGCTTCCTCGCATTGTCAATTCAGCTGCTGCGGGGGCCATTTGTACTTCTTGTCAATGAATAATACAGTAATAACAAAAATAATATTAGAGCAATCACAAGCCTGTAACTGTTTGAATAGTACTTTGAAAAAAAACACAAAAATGTTAATAAAGTGAACCCAATGTTAGGAATATTGGGAGAAGTTTCAGGATGAATAAAGTTGCAAGATTTCTTGATCGTCAATACATCTGCACGTATACAAGGCAACACAATTTCCCTTATCAGGCTCGAATAGTTCAAGAAACAAACAAATATGACCAATGGCCAATAGAGGGAGACAGGACAAAAAGTCCTGTCAGTATTTGGCTCGAAGAAAAAAACAAGACAAGACTCAGGTCATGTCCCATTGGGGGCCATAGTATAAGCCCAATAAAACCTTGCACGTGGCACATAAATGTCACCACAGAATTCAAGACATACATGTTGGAGACTGATGGGGGCGGTATGATGCAACCAGGTCAAATGGGCCTAAAATGCACCAGATTAGAAGGTCATGTGAATGGAACTATTCTCCAAACTTTTCATTACTTTTAGCACAACTTGCTGAAAGTTTTGTGTGTTTCCAAACTTTTGTAGGTACTGTAAATTAGGGTTGAATTTTCAGTGGGTGTAATTAATCGTCATTTGGATATAAAACTATAAGACGCTTTGGCGAGAGCAACTACACTATCGTACAAGCATCCTCGACCCTTTTTAGGCCTCAATAATTCAGCCTGACGCACAATTAAGGCAGCCGAGCTGCGATCAAAAGAAAGAAAAGCCCGCAAACGCCACGCAATCTGGCACGGCCGGCGCTCCGAAAACCCATCCAACATGCTTCCTGTCTCCGAGTCGCTTGTCACTTCCAATTCCAACCCGCCCGTTCTTGAGCGGGGGGTCCGCGTTTCATTATCCTCGTCGGCTGGCAGCGAGTGGCCGTCAGATGGAGGAGAAATTTTTCCAAAGATTGCATATCGAGGTGTATTACGGCGGCAATACATCAGCGAAGGCGGGATAACAAGAAAATAAAGTGGAAAGACGAGCGACGATTACTTAAAAGTGGACTCGGCGAATGTGATTCAATTTTGTTTAAATGCGAAAGTAACAGCGGCGTTTCAACAATATGCTTTGTTTGTACTAATATCCGAGAGTGCTGTGAAGTGAAACCACAAATCATTTTATTGCACACTTCTTTTATTGCCCCGATGATTGTTCATTCATCCATGGCGTGCTTAAAAAAAAAAAAGAAAAGAATAAATGAAGCTTTTAATCATGTATTTCTGCTCTTGCCTTTTTTTTGCTGTAATTTTATTGACTCTCCCGCTTATTATTGGATTTTTTTTTTAAATAGTCAGTTTCAATGGCGTAACCGCTTCTTCTGGAGGCGAAACGTAGTCGTTTTACAAAATTGAAAGCAAACGACCGGTTCTAAAGACACCAAATTGACCATTTTGGTAAAGTGGTCATTTTAGGGTAATTTTGCCCATTTTGAAAGTATCTTTTAGCAGACAAATGCATCTTAGCAAAGTTGCTATCTAATTTAAAGCACATATACAGGGCTGATTTTTTTTTATAGGGTTTCACATCACAAAAAAGTGGTCTCAGTTTTGTTTGTCTGAATTGTGGAGGGGGTGGAGCCACCGGCCACACACCTGACGTCCATTTGTCATCATGGGCTTTTAAGTGCGGTCGGAACAGGGGAACTACGCCGGATTATTCAACGCCACTGGTTGTGCTACTCCATGCCCGTATTCCTCCCGAGTTTCCAGCATTTGCTATTCCAAGTTTTTGTTTTTTATCGGTAAGGTGTTTTTGAGTATTCTTTCCGCTATTACTTTGCATCGGTCACCAGTCTGGCTACGCTCCCTTCTTCCGGGTGAGATTTACTTACATCAACTTATTTTGCTATGTCTGTTTTTGTTTTACTTTATAGGTGAGAGTTTCAGTTGTACTTTTTTTGTGTGTTTTTTCCAACGCGTTATATGCGTTTTTTTGGTGGTTTTTTTAGATGTTTATGTCAAACTGTTCCTCCGGATTACAGGATGTAATACTTCATTTTTAAAATTTTGTTCATTACTTGACTATTTACTATTTATTATTTTCTTTCACATCATGTTCTTATAATTGTGTGAAGTTAGTTATCTTGTGTAAGAAATATGCCATAAACTGTCACTAAATCTGCTTTGTTTACCCTTACCTTACCATTACATACCGTTACCGTCACATGGTTCAACTGCATTACAGCAAAGTTTGACTTGAGAAACTTTTCTAAAAGCGGAAAAAGCTGTGATACATTCTGAAATATTTTCTATTCAAGATGTTATATATTATTGAACAGTGGTTTTCAAATGGGGGTAAGTGTGCTTGAAATTTTAACAGGAATTCCACAAGTATAACTACATTTAATTTAATTATTTTTAATACTGTTTGATAGAGATAGAGATAGAAATACAGTAGATCGAGAGAGATAGAGATCGAGATACTTTTTCATTACACCCTGACATATTCCGCTTCAAATATTGTGTTTATACATCTACATGATTTTAATCATCCATTAAAGAGGCAAAAGCCATGTTATGTGACACTTTTACCCTCCTCCACAAAATAGAAGCGTGAAACCGCCGCCAATAAAGCTTAAATTAGTACATGTGGATCCAAACGGAATTAGCTCCCGCTGTGTGACGGCGGCGCTGCCATATTTCATGACGGCGAGGATGCAAAGGGGCCCATTGTATGATGATCTCATTAGGACGGAATATTTCCCTCCGTCTAAATCATGTCGCCAATGCGTCTAATAGGTTGCAAATAAAGACGGCTCATTTATGAAGCAGTAAATGTGTTGAGCGGTGCTCGGCTTGTAGGGCCTCTCTTTTATGGCCGCCGCGCCATTCCGGGCGATGTCGGCCATTTGTCAGCAGAGCGGCTGGGAACCTCCTTGTCCCACGTCTCACAGCGGGCGTTATCGGAGAAAAGTAGCGATCATCATTGCGGGATAATAATCCATTAAATACATTTGCATAATCAGAGCGGTGACGCTTCTGCCGGCCTTCAAATGCATCGAGTCATCGTTGCCTCTTTGCTAACGCAGACGCAGCGTGAAGCAATTATTGTCAAGGCCTTTCGCTTTATTATTAGCGTGATTGCACCGACACTTTTATTTATGAAAACGCTCCATGCTGTGCTCACATCATACACAAGAACTGTGATGTCAAAAATTAATAAAGAGATTTTAGGGGGGAAATGGGGTTTTAAGCCTTGTTTATTTGTGATTCTAGAGTTTTGTTTGCTTAGGTGTTTGTCGTTGTTTCATCATTTGTCACCCCTCTGTTTTGTAGATATGGCTCAAAAGTCCCTGAAAAACGCTTTATAATATCCAAAATGGCGGACTTCCTGTGTCTTCTTTAACAATTTTTGCTGGTCTGTTCATGATAAGTATGCTTAGCAAAGTTCATGTTCAAGTTAAATTTGAGTTGGGGTATTTTTGTTGTGGATTCAACATCGGGGTGAGTAAAACGAAAATATTTCATAATTTAATGTCGCCCATCTCCAAAATATATCTTGTATTGAATTTGTTTGCAAAGAAACGAATATCACTTAGAGGAGCTTGTTTTTGAAGAACCCTTAGAAATGAAAGACGAATTATGAGCCAGGCCATTGATCATCATAGATATCGTGTAATTTGACGAATCGGGATCGGCCTTGATCTAATGTCTGATATTTTCCAAGTTAGAAGAACTTTATTTAGTGTAGAAAAGTATCTGGAGTGATTTACTAGTTATAGACCTGCTGATGATCCCTGAACATAAATGTAAATGTAAATAGAGTATTACCTTCAATTTCTAATAGAAAAACGTATGATAGTCCAACAGTTCTTGAAGACATTTGAACTAAAGCAAATCGGCACGACGGATTAAAAGCGAAGGTCAAGTTTTGTGAATATGCATTGATGTTAAAACAATAAGGATGATTTATTGTCATTTTCTATATTATTTACATTTGAATTGATCCCCCCGTAACCCTACACTGTCTCCTTTTTCATACCTGTAATCACGGCAGGTGTCACTCACTGGTGTGTAAACAGAGGCATTTTTATGAGGTACAAGCCCCTCGGATCTTTTGCCCCACCGGCAGCTGATAAAAGCTCTTTAACGGGCTGATAACATCCAGACCACGTGTCCGCCGGGCTTCGCGCGTTATAGGAGCCAACGCCCTCGAGGGCTTTGCGCAACCATTCCAAATCATCCATCATCCGGAATAGGGGGGGCATTTGGAGATTTACGTTTTCCGGGGAGCATTGCCTGAGGCTGTCAGACGCAGGTGATTGATAAGCGGGGTTACATGGGGCACCCGGGTCAGTGCGCAGGGAGCACGTTGGCTGGGAAACGCCAGATGCTGTCACCCCGGCTCCCCGACTGCCGCCCCAGAACAAAAGCACTCACACTTGATTACAAGTACAGTACAGTTACTTGCGTGAAAAAAAAAAAATCCATGTTTCTCATTATCTTTTCCCATTTGCTCTCTCAAAAGCTGACAGTGCGCCTTATAATCCGGTGCGCCTTATACAGCGTTTAAACCGTGATTTTTAAATTTTAGGGGTATGAAAAAATAACAATCACCATGTAAATTCTTCCATTTTTAACTCTGCATTTCAGTGATACTATTATATGGGGGCAAGGCACAACTGTGGGCTTTTGTAAAAGAAAGTGTGATTTTAAATTTAAAAAAAATAATAATAATAATTTTCTCATATTTCATCTGGTTTAATGTCTAGCCCTGCTCTCGCCCACGTCATGTTGTTTAAGCGCTAGCTAGTGTTTGACCTAATATATATGCTACCAAAACATGTAGCCAAGATTCATTAAAGCTTCTAAGTGAATAAATAAACAAGCTAAATTATTTGCTAATAATAACACAAAATGTCAGAGTTTTTCATACAGTTTGATAGAGAACAAAAAAAAGTGTAAAAAGTAGAAAGTACACATCAAATGTAGGGACTTCAAATAAAAAAGTCATCAGGAAAAAAAATGACTGCACGATACGCTAGTATGTGAATAATCTATTCATAAACAGAGTGTTTGTACTTTACAAATACCCCGTTATGTCTGCAGTCTGCCACCACCGTTCGCACCCCCTTCCAGCCCGCTGACACTTGTTAGCGCCGGCAGACGTGCTGATGGCGGAATCGTGCAGACACCCACCGGCGGGAGGATGACACATCCAAAACGCAGACAGTGGTGCCACGCAGTAACCAAGCAACGGGAAGCCTGGCGCGCTGACCACTGACACCGCATCATAATAGAAATGCGTGTTAGCATCGCACGCTCGATTCCCCCCGTCCCCTTTCGCTACAACCCGGCAGACGTGACTCAACTCCGAGCCTCTTTAGATCTCTCTCTTCCTCCACCTACTCCCCGACAATACACCACCGCTTGCCACCCACTCCTCTTCCTCTCAGCGCTCCGGGTCTTTCATTTGGCAGCCTCCACTCCACTACGCTGGCCCCCTCCTCGTTCATCTTTATTCCACCGTGAGTGGAAATACCATAATATGATGGATACCATGCTATTACTATTATTTTCCAATGATGACAATAGGCAAGAGTTAAGTAAGTTTTATGCAGGCAGACTGGTCAGCTTCACATGCTTTCAATTCCAGTTTCAGCTTTCCTGTGTGGCGTTTGCATGTTCTCCCCGCATGGACCCCCGGTTACAGCATCCCCGGCTTATGTTTTTTCACGTTGCGGTGTGGAATACTGAGCTTTTTGTCCCCTCTTCAAGGTGTTTTCCCCTCTTTGTGACAAAAACAACTGTCATGACCCTAGGGGGTTGGCTGTATTTGTGTACTTTTGTCTCCATCTGCAGGCGTTTTTAGGTAATTGCACTTATTTTGTGTTACCGTCACATGACGGAGATGCTGGTCTGCTATTGGTCGGCCTCACTCGTTTCAAAATGGCGGAATGGTAAAGCTTTGTTCTATCGCGATTGGTTACAAAACTGTATTTATAGTGCATTTTACTGCTTAAAAAAAAATAAAAACTTTCCCTGAGGAAATGTAATGTTTTAGGAATTTTTGGCCAATCCATTTCCAGCAAAAAACTGTAAAAATGCTGAGACATTGTATTCTTGATATTCTTTTGTTTAGGGGGGAACCAAATGTAATGTTTGGTACCACATGGAGGTACCACATTTTGCGCCAATGAAGATTTCCAGCCAAGAAGAGCAAAAAATGTAATGTTTTCGCATGTAGGATTTCAGGGTACAATTCCTCGAACAGGACAACGTCTACAAAAATTTAACCATGTGTTTTGGAGATATTTTTGTTTATTTTTTCGACTAAGGTTTCAGGGTGGGTACACCTCCTGGAATATGCCAAAATCAACAAAAATAATGTCTTCTTATGACCAGACACAAACTATCAAATTTCAGGTTGCTATGGAAAAATGGGAACTCAACTAAAACAAAAACGGGAGGGCTATTGAATTTTTTTTAAAACAAAGTCAGATTTCCTTTTTTGTGGGTCGACACATAACAGACACATACAAAATTTCACGTTGCTCGCATGAATTCAGGAAATGAACTCACCCCAAAAATGAAAGCGGAATTGGAAACTCAAGCTATCTTTTCAGACATGATATGCCTCCTAAATTCCATGTTACCAAGTGAAACTGGCTTCGAGGGTTGAGTTTTCAAAGAACTCCGGGGGGTGCTACCAAGCCAATTTTTTTGCAAATCCTCACTAGGATGAGCCTCGAAGACATCAAAGCAGCAGTAGAATTCTTTTTGAGCACCTTGATATTTAATAGCAATATCCATATTTGATGCCAGTGTGTCAAAATTGAAACGCATCAAACAGTTTTGATATCTTGTCCCACTTCCGTGCACAATCTCGGAGTGAAACTTATATTGCCAGAGCGACAGAGTTTTGTTCTTGGCAAGCGCCTCTTTGTCCCCCTGGTTGCCTGATGCCACGCCTCTGAGCGGATGTTTCCTCCGGCCCGTTGGCAAGGCCGCCAGCCCATGCATCCCACAACACAGTGACGCCAGCAAGCACCAGACGAGACACACCAACATCAAAAACTCAGTCTGCTGAATACGAATGAAGTCAAGAGTGAATAATATCGAGCTTACTGACGCTCGACAATAAAAGTCAAGTTTTGGGGCCGGGGCTTCAAACCAATTTCAAGGAAATAAATAAAAGGAAATATTTGTTGGATTCCTACCAAAATGGCAGATGTCCTCTCTACTCTCAGGTAAACGTTGAGACATTTTTGTGGGTCAAAGTATGAGTGAAATGCCTATCAAATTGCTGAATTTAAAAGAAAACACAACCAGAAAGATGCTACAAAGTAAAGTTTTAAGCTCAAAAGGATTGAATAAGCAATTTAGTAGTGGTATTTTTTTTCCCCCGAAAAGCATCTGAAGCTCAAGAAAACCATGAGATTCCATTTTCAGAAGTCCACAAGGCTGTAGGATCAGAATGCCATTAGCTTACAACACCAAGAGACCACAAGACCGTAAAACACAGTCACCCAGAGCACAAGATGGCAAGACCAAAGGACCATAAAACCAGAAGACCGTGAGACCAAGATCCCAACACTACAAAACAAGTTGATTACAAGACAATAACAGTACACAAAGACTATAAGACCAGAAGCCATAACAGGATCAGAACCCAAAAACACCAGAAAACAACAAGACTACTAGTCAAAACCAGAAAGCACAAAGACCACTACAAGACAAGAACACAAGAGATGACAAGAAAAGAAGAAGCGACAACATTGCATCCTCGTAAACTGTGAGTTGGTTAGCTTGCGTGGATAATCATAATGATTTCAGCAGCTCTAAGACAAATGATAGTTAAATTATAGCATAAAACACCCTGACAGTTTTCCAGCTAAGCTCACTGACTTTCTAACAATGATGTTTTCAAATCTGTGCCCTTGTAACAAATATGTCCTAAATGTCATCAATAAAACAAAGCTCTAACAGTAATTCCACCTTATTTGGGTGCAGAAATTGACCGTTAAAAATGACAGCAATTACTGTTGAACAATGTCAGGTGTCGGAGAATGAGCTTGCCAAATATTGAATGAGGAAACGATCACTGTTTTTTCAGAACGATTCAATAAATACACTGCTAAAAATATCGTTTGTGAATCCATCAGAGTTGCAGAGAGTGCATACTGACACGGGGAGAACATGCACATTATAAAAGGGGCCTGTGAGCTTATTGCCCCAACTATTCATCGGAATATTCCGATGAAATCCAGGGAGGGCGGGGAAGGGCATTGGTTGTTAAGTGCTTTCCGACAAATAGGGAGTGCATACGAGTCACATTAGGAGCATATGAGTCACATTAGGTGAACATTGAGACAATGAATTACATTGTTGATACCTTAATTCTATTCTGGAACACTTAGAACTTTCCCTGACATTGTAGGGACGTTATAAGGAACTAACACAAGAACATGGGTGCCATATACACGCAGTAGAGTGTGTAGGGTTAGGATTAACCCTAACTCCATCGATAATACCTATGATGTGCCGTATGAGGAAATCCACAGAAGGTTGATCAGCTGATGCCTTGATGCAAGGCGAGTTCATCCCGGAGACTATCGTGTCATCATAACAAGTCATTTTACGGAGCACATACAGATCAGAAGCATAGAATCAGATCTGATTACTGAAGCCCCTGATGCAGGTCTGGGAGGAGAATCCCCTGGTAGACAATACAGGGTATTACATGCCCATTTGAGGGAGCACATTGTGGAACAAGGAGATCATACACACCACTGATCCACTTTGGGACAAAAGTATATGCATTGCAGGGAGCTGGAACCACACTGAGGAAATTCACAGCACTGGTTCTGATCTCCAATGCCATGAGCCTGGACCAGGAGTAGACTCCCCTGGAAGATCATTTGGGGTGTCATAAAGACCAGGCACAGACCTTTCAAGGAGTGAATACAGGGATGAAAGGCATACACAAAAGGTGAATAAGCTCACAGAGGCCCTTATCAAAGTCTGGAAAGGTAGTGTCCCAGGAGATAATTTGGGTTCTGTTCACAAACATGTCCAGAAGTTAAAGAGGGTGCATACAGGACCTCGGGTCTGTCGTTTCAATCCTCTGAAAGCACAAAAAGAAACAGTACATCTGAGAGGCCTTTCTATAATGTTAAAAATTTGATTTTGAGTCACGGTAATTGCTTTTAGAAATCTGATGTGAATACATCCGACCAGGCCACCGGCCATCATGTCCGCGTTAGCGTACCAAAAATGACAATTATTGCATTTGTGACTCGATTTGGTGACATCACGGCGGCCATTTTATGCGAGTGCCAGAGCTTTCAAGATGCTGCGAACAAAAGAGAGAGCAGCTTGTTATCTGATGTCATCGCGACCGAAGCCAGGCGCACACACGCAGAGAAGATCTATTCCTCCGAATCCAACCTTATTTCCCTCCTTTGCCTCTGGGCCTCAAATTTCCTTCCCGGCTTTATCGCTTCTCTCCTCCTCCGACTCGTCTTCCTCCTCAAAGCCGCCCGGGTGAGGTCATGGTGCGATTCGCGTCCCTTGGCCTCACCGTGCCCACTGGCCACTTGGTGTAATTATGATGGATGGAGTAATTTCCACAGGAGCCTTTGGGCAAGGCGCTTAGAGTCAGTCGCGTTTTCTCTTGGCTTTAATGACTTTTTAATAGAGCTCACTCCCAAAGCCACGTCGCACAGGGTGCGAGCGACAAATCACCGCTGTTAAGCCGGGTAATGGCGCAGGCGGACATGTGCGGTCCGGCCTCTTTAGAAGACGCCCGAAGTAACAACCGCTGTGTCTTTTCTATGTGTCCACACTCGCAGCTGGAAAGAACACTTTAAGAGAAAAAAAAGAAACCAACAGACTCGCATGCTGTTAGCTTCTCCAAACTCAGAGCACTCTCGCTATGAATCGAAAAATAGAAAACCTAAACACAAAAGACCAACTGGATTAACCGAGTGTTGGATTTTTCAGACGTCCCCGTCTCATCTCGGAAACAAAGGTATTTTTACTCGGAAATGTCTCGGTCTAAGAAAGGAGTTAGAATGAGAGAAGATGCAGGAGACAAGCTTAGATGGAGGCAGTCGATTCGCTGTGGCGACCCCTGAAGGGAAAAACTGAAAGGAGAAAAGCGGATTGTCTCTGTCTCGGTTAGGGGGGACTTGGGATTTTGAGACCCAGACAGCTCGAGACCGGGCCCGAGACTACTATAAACGATACTGGTCACTTTGTTCTTGTGATTGTTTTTTTAAATATACACTGTAAAAACAAAATTAACCAATTTTGTGGTAAATTGGATCACAATGATTTTAGGTTAGAGTTGTTCTGTTTGTTAATACCGGTGGATGTTGTACTTTTGCGATTGTGAAACACTGAGTTTTCTTGTGTTTGAAATATAAGAAATGATGGGCAAGAATTTTTGGTTTGTATTTGTCAGTTAAGTGTTATGGTTAGTAGCATGAAGTAGAAGGAACCATCACAGCTATGTAGAAAATATTAAAAAAGGTACCGGCAGTACTTGGGATGGTGCAAGTTATCAGTATTACCGTGATGAGGTCTGGTGTCTTGCTGGAGGTCACACAGTCTCAGGAGGAGTGAGGGGTGAGGACCTTCCATTAGTCGATGGCAACTCCCCCTCGTGGGGGTCACTCGTCTTCACCTCTGATCTCACTGGAAAAAGGCGATAAGAGATGTCAATCAAGCATTAGGTTACATTTACAATATGTCACCAGATGGTCTCCGTAAGAGTACCAAAACAAATATCCTGGTAATAAACTTAACTTAGTGTATTACCAGCCTACTTGTTTTCAAAAAGATGTACATTCTTAGTTGTAATATAAAAAAAACAGTTCTAACGTGGAGTCTTAAGAAGTCTAACAGCCTCTTAATACTCGACCTTGTTCAGCAGCAAAGGAAGGCAATTTTGCTTAAAACTAAACCACTGCTAGTCATTCTGCATCAGATTCGTGGCATTATATCCAAAAAACTCCATGACTCTAAATGGCTGTGAGTGAGAGGTCTGTGCGGAGACATACATGTGGGGGAGGGGGTGGGGTGTAAGTGGATGTATGACAACGCAGACGGAGGCAGGCCCTTTCAGAAGGGTTGCATCAAATTGCGGAAAATGGCCCGAGGGAGCTGGGAGGATAGTATTTGAGGCTGCAACTAGAGTTAGCTGCCGCTCACCACGCTCTGATGCACTGTGTATTGTGTGTTGAAAATAAAATCAAGATTTTTTCCAAAAAGAGAAAAATGCCTGTTTAGGCTCTGTACTACGGTTAGGAGATCACTGAGGGGGGATAGCGCTCGGGGCTGCGAGTAGCGTTAGCGGCTGCTCAACTTACTCTGATGCACCGTGTGTTGTAAAAGAAAATAAAGTGTGTGCCATCAAAAGAGACCTCTTTCCTCCAATTTGGCCTTCATACTACGATTAGGAAATCATTGAAGGCATCGAGGTTGCGGGTAGAGTTAGTGGCCGCTCACCATGCTCTGATGCACTGTGTGTTGTAAACGAAAATAAAGTTTGTGCTCAAAACGAGACAAATATCTGTTCAGCCTCCATACTACGATTAGATCACTGGGCATGGCATGAAAAGAAAAAAAAAAACACTTCGAAAAATGAAGTAGTAGTAAAACAACACAGTTTGTATTAAGACTACACTACACGAAGTAAACTTCTCCACATAAAAATGGTTGCTAATGGTTGTGCGTCTAGTGGTGTGTCGTGGGGACCAATCAGGTCCAGAGACAGCTGCAATGCCTCTGGTCTTACCCATCCCTCTGCTCCCAAAGCACACCTGTTGCACAGAGATGGATGGATGAGGAAATAAAAAAGTGTACGCAATTGTAGAATAATATGATAGTTTGCAAGGGAAAAAAAAATAGTGCTTGGCAAGTAGAAGCGACAGCTCATAGATGGCCGATGCCGCGAATCTAATTACAGTCCGCTGAGCATGAAGAAACATAAGTGACAGGACTTCAATATTTTTCCGCTTTTGTGGTGTGACTTGAGCAATACTAGTGTGAATTATCCAGCTGTCGTGCAGATGCTTCCAAAGTGTCCATGTGTGATGACAAGTCATCTTAACTTAGCATTGTTGTTAGCGTGACGTGACCCCACATTTTTATTGCTAATTAAAATTTGACTGGTGTTTTTCTTTGAAGTTTATTAGATTTGTAGATCGCTCTCAGCGTTTCGTTTTCAGTGATCCAGGTTTTTCTTTTTTTTTTTTTTAATTTTAGATGTACCACAGGACTTTCCATGAACACTTAAAGGACGGGGTTAGGTTATGATTTCAAATCACGTATGTTTAATACGACACACTATGTATTAAATGTCATGCAAAAATGTAAAAATGTTACAAATGTCACACAGAGGCATTTAGTGGTGCACTCAGAATGTGGGACACCTCATATTGAAAGACGTGAAAGAGTCAAACAATCAAGAGTTAATAAATATATCATGTTCATATCATGTTTGGTCGAACGTCAATTTATTGCCCTTCTTTTGAAAAAGTAGTATCTAAAAATTGTGTTGTATTCTTAAAAACGTTGATCAATTAGCAGTCAAAATGGCATTTGCATCATTTCAAACTGAATTTATTCCAATTTGGGGTCTCAATTGACAGCTAAAACAGATATATTAGGAATCAAGTGAGAAACTCAACGCCATTTCAAGCAAAGGCTTTTATAATGCTAACATGAGGGAAACATTGCCCCCTTGTGGTAGAATGACAAAGCGCTTCATTTGTCACGTATAGCCAGCTTTTTTAAATGTTAGAATTCAATCAATTGTGCAGCCCTAATATATATATATATATATATATATATATATATATATATATATATATATATATATATATATATATATATGTGCATACATAGATAAAGGTTATTTTCAATCAAATTTAAAATAAATGTAATTACATTTTACATAGTTCTATTCAATATGCATGATCAAAATATGCTCTGACATGTTTTTTTTTTAATTATTTCTTTCTTACTGGTTCAGTTGGTAAAATGTAAAAAAATATGGCTAAATTATAGATCATTTCCTACCTAAACAGATGTTTGAAAATATCTTATTTTGACTCACCACGATAACAATTTGATAGCGAGTTTGCTTTCATTGAGGACTTAAGGATTCGGATATGAATTAGATGAACTGATTATTATTTTTAAAAAAATCATTAACTTCATTATTGATGAACGGTTGATAGTACATGTACTGGCATGCGTGGGGTCCTTGAAAAGACTCCCACCTGCTTGATACTGAACACAACAAAGTGTCATTGTTTTTTCATAACTTTTGGTACTGCTGAAGAGCAAATGTTTTGCAGGTAATTAAAGCGAAAGATATACTTTGACCAATTAATTTCCTCTGTGTATAGCTATAAGGCCTAATGTGTGTGCGAGTGTGTGCGTGTGTGTGTGTGTACATGCAGGCCCTCGGGTGCCGCTACTGCAGCAGCGAGGCCTTGGGCAAGCCATAGTTATTTATCAGTAGCATAATGTCATGTAGGAACTCATCAAAAGTGATGTGGATTTAATTTTTGAACACGGTTGCCCTTTTTGTTGGATGCCCCCTGAGCATCCGCCCCCAACAACTTTTTTCTGTGGCCTCTGTAAGGAAACATCACCTTCCTATATTGCCTGGTTAAACTCTTAGTGGCAATCATGATTGCCACACTACGTTCAAACAAATTTACAAATATGTTCCGACATACTAAATGCATAGTATTTTTCTCATAATACTACAAGGTACTGACATGTACATGTAAATAACCCAGGGCATTATGGGTAAAAAAATAGACAAAAAAGAAAACAACCATAAATTTAAAAACGTACTAACAAACAAAATGTGTTTAAGTTTCGAACCGAGTGCTATAATGCCATAGAAAATGCTATATGTATATTACTATAAAATGCAAGGTAAAAAAAATGTTTTAGCTCCTATTTTTTTTTTTTTTTACTTGCACGTGCAAAAATCCACACTCAAGGGCATTATGGAAAAATATGCTAACTCAAAATAACAACAACAAAAAAAAATTCTTAAAGTGTTGATATATTGGTAGAAAATTCTTAAAAAAATATGTATATATTTTTTAATTTAGGTACAACTCAACCAATGGCATTATGGGAAAAATGATAGCTCAAAATTATGAACAAACAAAAATTACTTAATTTTTTAAAGCGTTGATATATTCGTATAAAATTCTTAAAAATAGTTTTTTTTTTCTTTTTGAATGCAGGCACAACTCAATATCCCGTGGCATTATGGGAAAAATATGCTAACTCAAAATTACAAACAAAAAAAATTACTTAATTTTTTAAAGCGTTGATATATTGTTATACAGTTCTTAAAAATATTTTCTTTTTTAATGCAGGCACAACTCAATATCCCGCGGCATTATGGGAAAAATATGCTACGCTTATAGCATTATATTATTCGAAAGTATGTACACTTGCGAGTAAGTAACGCCACAGGATATTGACTTGTACCAAAATGACAACCAATTTTCACATCATTTTTATCTTATACGCTTAAAATTGTTTTTTTCAATACCCCACATGGCATTATGGGAAAATGTTATGCTTTTAGCGTTTAGCCTTCATTCAAAATTATGTTCATAGTTTTAAGCTTCACAACATATTATTTCCCATAATGTCACAGAATGTTGACTTGTATAAAACTTACAATTTTCTTTCTTTTTTTTTTTTAAGTATCCCCAGTAACCCTATACTGTATATAAAATAAATTGCGCGCGATTCCGAGTATGTGTTCCAGAGCAAAATGACAGAGCCGCAATAAAAGCGCTTGTCAGCAAAGATGATGAAAATGTGATTTTCTATATGTGTTCTCGTCATCTCAGTTTGTCTGAGTCCGGCGCGTGTTGCTCACGTTCATGCAATTTTAATGTGTGTTTATTAGCGTTATGTTTCGCGTGGCCCAGGGCCAGCGCTGCAGGGGGTTTTGCCATAAATAATCATCATTTTCAACCCTCAATTCAACCGACGACGGCATATAAAAGGAGTTCAGTTTTCACCTGTGAGCTTACAGTTTGTGTACACGATGGAAACGCTAAGGTCGCGGCAGGTTGGTTTGGGATTGGATGTAAACTGGGTCTTGAGAAGACCTGAGTAGGGTTTTAAACTTTCAAATGAGGACTTCAAGACAAGGTATAGTATAAATGTATAAATATGAATGTGAACGTTATTTATGATAATTTATAAGTACGCCTAAAATTGTATCCTTTTTAACATTAACAAAAGAAAAAAGAAATATGAACCATCTTTCAGTGACTGTTACTACTTTTGTACAGCATTTATACTGGTAGCAGGTTAGTCTGAAACTGAAAAAAACAAGTGCATCAAAGTGCCTAAAAAAAAAAAAGTCAATCCTTATTTTATTGCAATTACACACGACAAAAACCAAGACTTTTCCCTAATTCCTAATCAAACTAGAAGCATTTTTGACCATCTGAACCTTTATTTTGATTTTTTTAATGAATAAATCATAATACATGTAAATTGATCATGAACATATAATACACGCGCAATATTTGGGTTGATTTGACCCCAAGTTCTGTGTCCCCTAAAACGGGTCTAAAATAACCCCCAAAATTTAGTTGCGGGATGGTTCCTTTTTGACACAAACTGGGTAGCGCCAATTATTTTCGGAGCGCAATTTCAAATCTTACACCCGAAAAACAATAGAGTCAAAAATAACAAAAAGCCGTCAAAAAAGAACAATACCAATTTTTGGGTTTCCCATTGTATAGGTCGCCACGTACAAAACGACCATTTTGGGGTGGTTTTGTGCAGAACCACCCATAAAGTTGGATCAAAACGATCTCAATCTTGTGACACTCTTTTGCCCCGCGATTGCGTTATTTATAAGCCAACCGTTTTAGCGTTGCTCTGAAAGCCGAACCCTCGTTTGAAACCTTCCAGCGGCACCCGTCAGACACGATACCGTGCGACACGGCGCATATGTTTCCTCCTCTAAACAACGGCACTCCACCATGAATATGCCATGAGGCGCTCTCCACCGCGCTCCTTCTTTCCAGGTGAACATCTCTTTTAAACATCTCCGAGCCTTCCACCCCCCCCTCCCGGCGGACGGCGGCTTCGGAAGCAGCCGGTCAGCAAATCGCGCCGACCCCCCCTTCCCCGGCGAGATGGGCCGGGCCGGGCCGGCGCGGTGCTGAGCCGCGGACTCGGCGGCCGTAAAGAGGTTTAGGTGCAAACAAACATCCCATTTAGTGGCGCGGCTCCTCCATTTAGGCGGCGATTACGGCCCTCGGGGTCCTGGCTCAGCACTGAATTATGAATTAAGTTGTCAGGAGAGCCTCTGCTTATGAGCTGAGGGGCTCATTGAAATTTAATTTGAAAAGGGATTCTGTTAAGAATGTATGCTCAGCAAGCGCCGCCGCTGGAGTAAGTACTGACGAGTGCAATGGAGGAAAAGATTGTGGCCGAGGTGCTGCCGCCTGCTCCTTATTGCCTTGCATCACAAAGGCCGGGCTTTCTATTCGAGCGCCCTAAGTCAACGTCGTCTCGTAGCCGTTTGATACGGATTCGCGTGTCTCGCCGGATGCGGACTCGCCGGGGAAAACAAAATGGGGCAAAAAATGAGATTGCTACCTTTTCAGTGACCACGTCAGATCGCGATTCGAAACTGAACATTGAAACCAAAACCTTGCTCAGAAACGTAAATTTGAGAAGCTACGAATAACTTCATAACCTAATTTTAAATCCAGCGGTTACTATTGAATTTTAAAATCTTAAACCGAAACCGTCATTTGAAAGTGTTAAATCCCGGTTTAAAACATTAAACCCGATTTGACACTCGCTCAAAAATGTTAATTTGAAAAAACTAAGACCAACTTCAAACCTAATTTTAAATTCGGTATTGACTATGCAAGCTAAATCCTCAATTTGGACTGGAAACCTTAATTTAAAATCCTGACCCAAGTGTTAAATCCCAATTTAAAACCTTAAACCTGTCTTGAAACTCGCTCAAAAAATGTCGATTCGAGAAACTATTTAAACTATAGAGCCCAATTTCAAACCTAATTTGAAATCCAGCGTTGCCTATTCAATTTAAAACCTCAATTTAGACTGGAAACCTTAATTTAACATCCTGACCCAAGTGTTAAATCCCAATTTAAAACCTTAAACCTGTCTTGAAACTCGCTCAAAAAATGTCAATTCGAGAAACTATTTAAACTATAGAGCCCAATTTCAAACCTAATTTGAAATCCAGTGTTGCCTATTCAATTTAAAACCTCAATTTAGACTGGAAACCTTAATTAAAAAACCTGACCCAAGTATTAAATCCCAATTTAAAACCTTAAACCTGTCTTGAAACTCGCTCAAAAAATGTCGATTCGAGAAACTATTTAAACTATAGAGCCCAATTTCAAACCTAATTTGAAATCCAGCGTCGCCTATTCAATTTAAAACCTCAATTTAGACTGGAAATCTTAATTTGAAATCCTGACCCAACTTAAACCCTGAAACCCACTTTAGGGATACCGGCCCTCTAGGACTGTAGTTCGACACCTGTCATTTAATGTTTGAAGAAGGGATGTAGGATCGTTTTCAAGCACCCGTAGAGCTAATTATTCGAATCGGGTGTATTGGAGAGAGAAAATTGGAAAGGGTGCAGGATACCGGCCCTCGAGGACTGGAGTTCAAGACACCAATACCCTAAATAGACGTCAATTGAAACCACAATGCTCACCCTATTTTGTCTTTGAACCCAAATTCTAAAACCCAACTTGAAACCCTAACGTGATGTATAAAGTCTTTTTCTAAACCCTAACTGGAAAAACTCTAATCTTAAATTTATGGATTTCACACATGTGCAAGTCAAATGAGAAAGGATTTTAATAATTTCAGTATATAGTCAATACTTTTGGTGTGGTGGAACGCTGCAATTTTTAATTTTTTTTCAATCCGTGCCTGAATCCCGTAACGTCTGTAATGGCGTTTCTTTAGCTTGTGTCGCTACGCTATCTCTTTTCGAGACACATCAAACTTCAGCTTTCATGTTTTTGATCCCACCAGGGACCCAATGTGCCCAATTCTGCATTTTAGCATGCACGCCATATGTAGCCCGCCTGACGTCTGTCCCCCAGAGCCCCCCCCCCCCCCCCCCCCCCCCCCCACACACACACACTCTGCCTTTTATCATTTAGCACTCCGAGGACGTGATCTGCAGTCAGAGAGCGTTCCTTTTAACGTTAAAAGCCCCGTGTCACATGACCCCGCCATGCCACCCCGGACGGGACCTTGACTTTGCTACATTCCTGCCAGATGTTTGGGGAGCCCCCTAGAGGGGGTTTAGGTGATTTGGGAGGGGGCACGTTTGTGCTGCCAAAGTGTAACAGCTTAGCCATCCCATAGGGCCCATCGACGGCCATCTGAAAGGTCTTTGGAAGGAGACCGGGCCCTTCATGTGACGCTGCCAGCGGGATGGCGCAATGCGAGACGTTTGGCCGATGGAGCGCTAGCATTATTCGATTCCCTAGTTTGACTCGGTGACCCTCTTTTAAAAGCCCGACTTCAGAAGATAACTCCACTTTGAAATGCTAAACCACGCTGGAGCGTAGGTAGAGATTTTTCAGTGGGGTGGCACAAAACCTCAAAAGTGGGGGAAAAGAAAGAGTTTCAAGCAAACATGGTGAAGTAGCATGTAGCCGCGCGCTAACAGATTAAGCTAACGACCGAAGTGAAGTCAGACCAAAGTGTAAATACTTTTAAGTCGAGGTTAAAAACGTTTTATTTCTTTAATCGATTTTAAAATCAACTTCACGTTACGGACTGAGTTTTTTTTTTTTTTTATTTACTAAAAATGTGTAAGTATTTTTATGTTTATGGATTTTATGTATTCTGCTCAGGATTTAAGAATACTGCTTCCATGTAGAAATAGCAGAAATCAATTCCATAGTACGGTTTTTCAGCCATTTTAGAAGGCTATTATGTTTCTTTACCTGTTTTTTTATTGTTTTATGTTTGTTTTTTGTATTCAGCTAAAAGGTCAGTCTATTTTCTCACGTCTCGAAAAAAATGGCGGACTGATGATTACGTATGGTTGCTGACAAAAGTTATAATGCCCATTTCTGAAGTTTATCTTTTTTTAAATCTGAAACATTTGGGCACAGGTCTAGCCTGCCACATCCTGGTCACTGTGTAGCTCCGCCCCCAAACCTCTGCTTGGATCTTATTTGAAACCCTAATACTGGCATCAAATCTGTATACAAGATACTATAAAAATGTAGTAATTTCCCTCAAGTATTTCCAATCCTTGTTTGAAAACCCAAACCAAGGTTTCAAACCCTCAACCCTATCAAAGCCCTAGAACCTAAATTTCAAGCCCTAACCCTGAACAGACTCCTCACCATTGCATTCATACGGGGAGCCAGCATATTTGTTCTGGACTTTGCTCCCGTATGGTAATATTGACCCTGGAGGCGGGACTAATGCCAGGGAGCCAATCAGAGGCGACGCATGAGTTAGGCTGATTGATGGAAGAAGTCGGGGTTAGCCAACCTGCCATCTTACAATGCAGCGGGATCTGACCTTCACCCTCCTGCTGTGCATTGACGCTCCCAACACACACACACACACACACACGCACAGGAGTGACAGCTCCCGCGGAAGGGGAAGGAGCTGCCGGGTGATGCGAAGGAGGTGGCGCATCCGGGGAAAGGGAGGAGGACGTGTGGCCCTGCAGACCGGAGGTCTTGCTGCCAAACACAGTGTGAGATGCTACGTGTGTGTGTGCCCTTGGTTTTTGCCTACAAAGTGCAGGACCAAATCCAGGGTTTCGCTGTCTTTGTGGGGGCCACAAGTTCAGACTACTTTTTGAGGGCCAAGACTTGTTTTTAGAATATGGGTTTGAATTTGATTTTGATTGAGGTTAGGGGAAGTATTAGGCAATCATTTCTGATGCTTAAGGTTAGGCTTAGGGTCGAGGAAATTATGACATTTGCATGTCCCCTCTATGATAGAAAAAAAACATGGGATGGGAGTGTTTGCACACTTATAACAACGCTATTACCTACATGCAATTCTAAGTACGGAATGGGAATCATTCTTTCATACAATACCACCCATATTAAACAGAAATTGCACACAATATTCAGTTGGTCTTGAAAGATGAATGAAAACGCTTCAAATACCCGCCTTCGAGTTTCCTTTTCCGCTAACGCTTGGCGCTGAAAGTCTTCATTCATATTCCACAAACTGTAATCAGATTACACCGCCGATTTTGCATACAATCGTTGACAGTTAGTCGAACGACACGGCCGAGGAAAAACAAGCCTGACGATGCGCCATAAGCCGCTTCGGCAGGACATTACTTTGTAAAAAGCGATGGGAGGCAGATAGCGAGCGCCGTCGGGTAAAGTGCGGACACAACACCGCTTCTTCTTCTTCTACTAATGCATGCGCACGCTCACTGGAGATGGATGCACTCACGGCACCATTGGCCACAAGTGAAATACAGTATAAAACATTTAGGTGCCTGATTTAATGTGTTGCATCAACAACAACAATGTAATAAACACACACGCGCGCGCACACATAGCTACACACTGCGCCACTGTGCACTTCATCATACAAGCCACACACTTGCATACTAAATGAGCGCTAGGACTCTTTAGAATTTTAAGTGCTTTTTTTGCCTGAATGCTAAAAAGCACTCGGACCAGAAGTGTTGCTGGACATATGCTTGTGCTTTTTAAATATGCTTTTCATAATGTATCATTTTTATTACTGTAAATATTTTTTGTATGTTAGTATTAGTGTAAATGGGCCAACTCAAACTGCACTATGCGAAACTATGCTTTTTATTCTATATTGATTTTTCTGATATTTATTCATATGCGCTAATTTTGCACTTTCACTGATATTTCAGGGCATATTAAAAAAAAGCTCAAGAACCATTTTTAACTCATTCAATGCCATGGAGGCTTTTTATTTATTTATTTGTTTATTGATTTATGTATTTTTTAACTCAAAAATGCTTTGCACTGGTTACTTGGCTGAAAACATATTTCACAGATGGAAAAAAAATCACATATTTCACTGAAAAATGGTTGGCTTACACAATGGTTGGCTTACACAATATATATTTGATGGAGAATTAGTTTGGTCAATCTTTGAACTTCATTTGGGTCTCGCTTCAATTTTAAACCTTGTGCGGTATTTCGTCCAATCCTTTGATCGTGACGTCAAATGCATTTCAAATCAAAGATTAAGCATTGGAAAAAAAAATACACTAGGGAGCTGAAATTTCACCCAGTTTAATTTCCACATGGCATGACCACTATGTTGTCACACTCCCAGACTGCCTGGCTAAATCACTGAGTAGAATGTAGGTGAATTTGTCCAAAAATTGGACACAATACTGCACAAGTGTTGGTGTAATGCCTGAGCAAATCTGCTTTGAAAACATAACCATTTCTTCCTTCGCCCCTCTACCAAGTCGTTTAGAAATGGCTTATGTCCCTTTTTGCATAATTTTCTCACTTAGCAGCTAGTCGAGCAACAAACGGCTATCAAAACAGAAGCCTCGGAGGTGTTCTTTGTAGCGAGGGCCACAGAAATAGGTTTGAGCCTGTGCCCCCACCGGTTGCCTTCTCTGCATGGATGGATGTCAGCCGAGGGCTTCAGATGGCCGCTAGCGTTGGCATCTCAGCGGCCGTCGTGTCACCCCCACCCTCCCGCCGTCTGTTATTTTCTTTGCTGCTCCCTAACCATGCTGAGTTTTGTTTTGTTTTTTTTTCTCCCTCGGAAAAAAGTCATCGCAGTGTTCCCTCACTTTTCGTGGATATCTGACTGTAGTAAAGGTGGAATTTTTTTTCCCGCCTCGTTTAACCCTCCTGTGTTTGTTTGCAAGGAACAGCAATAATTTTTTTTTTTTTAGTTTTGGTCCAAAGGATGGCCTAAAAATGTCCGGTACTGCATGTATTTATTAATCAGTTACTTAAATAAGAGGTTCTCAACCTTTTTTCAGTGAAGTATCCCTCATGAAATATCTTTTCAGCCAAGTAGCCCGAAACATTTTGGGGTATTAAATAAAAAAAAAAAGTCTTAATACACACCATCTGTGTCTGATTTATTAAACTTAAGAATCTTTCAAACCTCATTTGTATCGTTCCACAAAAGATAATCAACCTCAAGTGTCCTCTTTTGGATCATACTAAATCCAATCATTTGTTTAACCCAGGGGTGTCTAACTCATATTTATCGGGGGCCGCATTGTAGTTATAATTTTTGTCAGAGGGCCGGTATGACTGTGAAATCAAATCAATTTTAGGTGTGTTTGTCACACTTCTAACTAGTTTTGAAATAAGAGCCTGGTAAAAACTGTTCAAAAGAGATAATGGGAACACAAAATGCTTGTTATTTTTACCCCCAAATTTTTAAATGTTGAGGACAACTTGCAAATTTAGTATTTTAACCAGAAACTTGAAGTTTGATCAGGATCACGGGGGCCACAAAAATTTATGTGGCGGGTCAGATCTGGCCCCCAGGCCTTGAGTTTGACACCTGTGGTTTAACCCATTGTTTTATTTTAATTTATTTGAATTTCCCCAAAACAGCAATAATGTCTCTCGGTTCACAAAGTCATTAATTAACGTATTTAATAATTTGTCATTATTTAATGTATACTGTACTTGTGTGTTACATTTATTTCTGTGCAATAGTCATTTGACCCAGGGTCACGTGTCATTATCCAAATGTTTCAGAAGCTTTTTTTGTTGTAATCCTACAAACTAACAAATCTTTGGGTTGAAGTGGACATGAGAAGACCTGTACATGAATTTGATACTGTATATAAAAACACACGGCAGCAAAATATAGAGAATACAAAAATACTCACAAGTTCGTTTTACTCTCTTCTTCAACAAGAACAACGGAATAAACTCCCGTGGTTTATTATGCCACTTTGAAAAGCATAAACAAGTGCATTTGAGCACAAGGGGCAAAAAAAAACAAACTGCATTTTTGTCTGCCAGTGGTCACGTTGTGTGCGCGTGACCCTCACACATGCGCTGAATTACAATCAAGGGTCATTTTAATCAGGCCAACAATAAACACTTGGGGACATTTCGTGCGTAGTTCAACAATCAGACTTAAGTACAAAAATAAGCCTAGTAGTGTGTGGGCAGTCGCTGTAAAAGCACATTTTCAGTGGGGGGAGGGGGGCAACAGGTGTGACGTCAACGCAGGCTGCTTCATCTGTATGCTATGTTGCAATACTGACATCTACTGACTTGTCAGTAAATAAATAAATTAAAAAAAAAAAAAAAAATATATATATATATATATATATATATATATATATATATATATATTTTTTTTTTTTAAATGACCAAACATTTAAGACATTAGAAATGCTGATTAAATGAGTGTATGTTGAAAGTAAATTCTAATTATATATTTAAATATTTAAAGGTAAATGAATCAGTGAGACAGATGTAAAAAAGAATAGCCTACTTACAAATGAATCTGCCTCTAAATAATGTTTTAGTATTGAAAAGAATGAAGGACTTTTTCATTGGAACAACGAATTGTAGTTTTTAAAACATGTTTTAATTTATTTGTAAATAAAGTACAGATGTCAGATTACAGCTGTGTGTTTTATTTGTACAATGAAAGGAGGTACAAAGACATGATTAGGGACAGTTGCAGCATCAAAGCCCGGTTAGACGGGGGTGTGCTTAATATTCCGACTCAGGGGCCCAAGATGAAGCGTTCCACCTTCATCATGTAGGCTGGCTTTAAGAAACTCGGCAGTTCTCGTTTATTGAGCCACATGAGGGCGCTGTTGGGTTCCACGTTGGCTGGCGGGCCTTGTGTCAGGACGGCTTTGAAAAAGAAGATCTTGGCGCCCACTGCTGTGTCGCTGCGGGCGGCTTTGGGCAGCTTGTACTTGTACACGCCGCACGGCGCCTGGCCCAGGAAAGTGGCCGTCAGGGCGGGCTCTGGAGGAGGACAGAAGACGACAAGTATCAATAAGGTGTAACGTGTAAAAGCAGTTTTAGCAGAAGTCAACTAATGTGACATGCTCCAAAATGGCCGCCGGGAGCGCGCGGCTACTAAATACCTGTGATAGAGGCGAGCGCCCTCTGAGCCGTTTGCCTCAGCGTTTCTCCCGAGCGCCACTGGGCCTGAGGCAGGAGCCACAGCTTGTTGCTCCCCACCTGCTGCTCGGACAACAGCACCAACGAATCGGACAGGAGGCGCCGGCACGAGCTCAGGTCCTTATCCACGTCATCTGTACATACGCGCACGCACAGGGATGGAGTTGCTTAGCAACCGGGGCACACCTTAGGAGACTGCTGAGAAACGCCACAGGTTATAAAACAACGAGATGAAGAAAAAGGAGTACGCATAGGGTGCAGTAATAGTAGTAGAGGAATAAATAAGTACAAGGAGCAGAAGTTGTAGTAATGTACTGTATGTGGACGTAGTCAGTGTAAAAAATATTAGTGGTGCAGATGACATATATTGAACTGATCGTAGTAACAGGAATAAGAGCAGTAGAACAAATAGTAGGAGAAACAATGGTGATAGTACTAAAAACAGGAATAGTAGTAAGTAGTATATAGTAGTACTACGGTATTAAGATAAATAGCAGTAATAGTAAAATTTAAATTGCATTATGTGGAGGTAGTAGTAGTAGTAGTAGTTCTGTTAGTCAAAGTTCTGGTAGTAGTAGTTAGTACTACTGATAGAAGTAGCAGCAGTTGTAGTAGTAGTAGTAATAGTAGTAATAGTAGCAGTAGTAGTAGTAGTAATAATAGCAGTAGTAGTAGTAGTAGTAGTAGTAGTAGTAGTAGTAGTGGTGGTGGTAGCAGTAATAGTAAAATTTAAATTGCAATATGTGAAGGTAGTAGTAGTAATAGTACTGTTAGAAGTTCTGGTAGTAGTAGTTAGTACTATTGATAGAAGTAGCAGTAGAAGTAGTAGCAGTGGTGGTGGTAGTTGAAGTAGTGCACTGATAGTAGTAACAAAACAGGGGTAGTAATAAATAGTAGTAGCAGTATAAGTAGTATAAAGATAAATAGTAGTAATGGTAAAAATGTAATGTAATTAGCGGAGGTAGTAGTATTAGGACTGTTAATAGAAGTTCTAGTAGTAGGAGTTAGTACTATTGATCAAAAAGTAGCAGTGATTGTGGTAGTGATAAAGAGGCACCATTCTTAAAATAAGTGGTCATAAAAATGACTCATAGTAGTGATAAAGATTTATTTTGTAAGATTAGTGGATGCCGTAATAGTAGTACTACTATTAGAAGTATTAGTAGGAAGAAGTAGTAGTAGCAGTATTAGCAGCAGCAACATTAGCAGTAGTTACTAATATTGATCAAATATTCACAGTGGTTATGAAAGTGATGTAGAAGCAATATTATTAAGTATAACTCTTAGTAATGGTAAAAATGTATATTGTAATTTTAGTAGGTGTGGTAAATAGTTGTACTAGTAATATGAGTATTACTAACAGAGAAGTAGTAGTAATGGCAGTATTAACAGCAGTAATATGAGCAGTAGTTGTAAAAATAGTGGTAATAGTAGAAACAGCAGCGGTAGAAGTAGTAACATTAGTAGAAGTATGAGTAGTAGGAATACTATTAATAGAAGTATTCGTGGGAGAAGAAGTAGTCGTAATAGCAGTATTAACAGTTGTAATATTGGAATTACATACATATTAATAATAGCAGTAGTGATAAAAGGCAGTAGCAGTAGTGGTAGTAGTACTAATACTTGTAAAAATAGTTATGGTAGTAGTAGTAGAAGTAATAGTAGCATGATAAGTAGTAATAGGAATAGTAGTGGATGCGGGAAGTGTATTCAGAGTAATAGTAGGAGTAGTAGTGTTCGTGGCATTCGTATTAGTACTACTCCGAGTAGTAATAGTAGCAGCAGTGGTAGTAGTAAAAGTTATGATATTAGTTTTGGTAGAAGTGTTAATAATGAAATACTTCTGTCACTTGTAGTAATAGCATTATACTTGGTAGTAGTGGTGATGGTGGTAAAAGCAGTAACCAAAGTACTGTTTGGAGTAGTACTAGAAGAAGTAAATCTAATAGGCGTGGAAGTAGCAGTAGATTGTAGTACTTCAGACCTACGACTCTTGGTTCGGGCCTGAACGACTTGAACTTGCGCTCCCAATCATCTTCCAAGTCCTGCGCTAGCACGATGTCTTGCGACTTGGCGTCGTCGTCGTCGTCAAGCTCGTCGGCCAGCTTTCTCCGCAGCCTCTCCGCATCCTCCAGCAGTCGTAGCTCGTGATCGCACAGGATGCTTTTCTCCAGCTCCATCTGACAAGATAAGATGCAGTTCATCACTCTCGTCATCCTGTCACTTGGATACGGAGAAATGATGATATCTTTGGGTAATCAATGAAAATGTCATTATCTGGGTGATTTTATTCAATTTTGGGGATAGGGTTGTTGTTGTTGTTAATTATATATATATATATATATATATATATATATATATATATATATATATATATATAAAACAGTATATTGTTAAGGCTTCATGGGCGCCGCCATTTTGTCTGTGACGTCCTTTGCTACATTCCAGGAAACTAAGCAATTTGACACTCTAAAATCCAAAGCAACGAGAATTATCTCAACTAAATAAATCATAAACTAAAACATATTACCTACATAAATGTTTAACTTTATGCTTTTATTATGTTGTCAGAACACACCTGCTGCAACATGCGTGAAAAGCGCTGCTCCACCGGACTCAGGTCAGCCGAGATGATCGGTGGCCGCTGCAAACACACCGCAGCCATCAGCGTCCATGGGGAAGGCGGTGACTCCGGCGCTAATTTCTTCCGCAAATTTGAACGGCAAACGGAACTGTTTGAAAACGGACGAAACGCACATTTCGCCACTGAAGTCTTCTCAAAACGTGAAAGATAACGTAGAACCGCCCAGCTCGCCATCCTACTACAGGGAGCCGCCATGTTCTGTTGTGACGTTTAAAGTCTATCAAGAAAAAAAATCACAACGTTGAAGGTTCTCGTAAAGAACTACAGGGTCTAGGATTTTCATCGTATTTCGCATATATTACGACACATTGCAACAAAAATGTCTCTCTTCAACCAGTGAATTATTTTGTCATTCTTGTCATTAAATAAGGAGGGTGGTAGCGTGTGTTAAAATTGAAATTTGGAAACGTCCTATTACTTTTGACGGTCCCTGAATGCCACGAAATATACCCACAATTCTTTGCAGTAAGCAGACGAGTTCATTCTTTTTATTGTAGGGAAAATTATTTTTTGATGTATTGATTTAAGTTCCATCAAACTTATCAGAAAATGTTAAGCGCACTTTAAGGTGTAATAATATAAATGAATTCTTATTATTTATCGCATTTGGATGAAATGTTTTCTTTTAACGGCTATTGATAATTCAGTCATGATACATTTACCCCTTCCTATCGAACTACATGATTATGTACACCGACTACTCATGTCTGTCTTGGAGTCCTCAATGTCACATTTGTAGTGTTTTAGCGGCTACTTTTTGTCAGAATTTCACCCATTTAAAATGTTTAAATTCACTTGTTCAATCATAAACTCTTTGGGTAGTGTTTGTCGACAAGCTCCCGCCAAAGGAACCTCGTTGTAAGTCGTTTTCGATGCTAACTCGCTAACCCCGTAAACATCCCAAACCTGCAGCATTTTTATATGTTAATTCTAATGCTAGCTTACCGTAATTAATTGTGTGTATTTATGGCACGATGTGTTTAGAAGCTGCAGGAAATTCCATTGCGCCGCCGTCAGGCTCCAGGAGACTGCAACAAACAGCAAAGACACAGTTGAAGCCTCCGGAGACTTTAGGTGACTTGTAATTCATTGATGCAGTTTTGGATATAAATGGATTATTAATCCCATTAGATTGATTGATTGGTTTTGAACCCGCAGCCATTTTCCTCCACTGCCCGGTCAAGACAGTCCACTCAGGTGGGCTGGCAAGAAGTTTGAGGAATTGCACATCCTGCACATTAAAGCCACATATAACAAGTACGCTCATTTAATCACAACTAATTGTAAAGTTATTCAATTAAAACATGTGACACACTTTCTCCCTCAGCACACACATCCAGCTCACGGACTGCGAGGGCAAGTCCTTGGTCAGGACTTCTTGCGGGACGGAAGGCTTCAAGAACATCAAGAAGTCCACGCCGGTTGCCGCACAGACCGCCGCCATCTCCGCCGCATCGGTACGTATTTATTAGTCGTGGACATTTCATTCTTTAATTTCGTCTTTTTTCTCTCCGAGAAGAAGGCGACAGCCAAGGGGGTGACGTTTGTTCGCGTCGTCGTCAAAGGTCTCGGTCCGGGTCGCTTGGTAAGTGGTCAAAAATTCGACTTTTTCCAATGTCCAGTGATGATATTATATTAATATTCCCTCTCTCTTTTTTTTTCTGCAGTCGGCAATCAAAGGTTTGACCATGGGGGGCCTGGAGGTGGTCTCCATCACGGATAACACACCCGTACCGCACAACGGATGCAGACCACGCAAAGCTCGGAGAATGTGATCATCCAATGAACAAAAACCCGTTTGTTTGTTTTTTTTTTCAAAATTTCTTGGAAACCAGGACAATAAAGTGATAATGTGAACACTGTCGGTTGTCATGACAACTCAAATAGATGGAAGCCAGGAGAAGGAGAACAAGCTTGCGTCCTTTGACATTTTATTTGCCTTGTTATTATTAAGACAACAATATCACCTTTTTGGTTGGTTCTTATATTAATATCATCAAATGATGCTTTTTTTATTTGGTGTTGTTATTCATGTTGTCATGGCGTGCAGCAAAATGGAGGACATACTCATAATGCTAAGACAGCCCTTTATATGCAACATAATGATCAGGAACACAGTCCAGAGATTAAAAATAAAAGATACAGTACATGAATAAATTGACAGCAGAACAGTTTCATGCAGATGACATCCGCACAAAGTATTCCAAAATAAAAATGTTTCTGGACTCCAGTACGTTTTTTTTGTCTTCAGATGTAAGAGTAACACAAGAAAATAAAGCTTCCATTTATTTTGAAAAAAACATGAGGGAGAATGAAAAAGTCACATCTATGAATTGTTTCAAGGAAAAAACAATTGGGGATTAATAAATGTATTTTGGAACCATTGTGATCTCCTCACAAGGAAAAAAAATACAAAAGTCATAAAATGGGAAGTGACAATAAACAATATTCTCCAAGAAATCAATTTAATTTGATAGATATTCTTTAAAATTTTAAAAGGGCATTTGTTGAAAAAAACATTGTGCAAAATAAGTTTTTTTTGAAAAAGTCAAATTGCAACTGAAAATGTTGATCACTAACATTTCCTGATATTGCACATAAAATATGATTTAGTAATGAGGACTCTCGAATGAAACTTAACATTATAATATTAACATTAACATTCCTCCCTTTTGCAAAAAGTGAACCGCGAAGTGGTGAGGGAACACTATTACAAATATTTTGTATAAAGTTGAACGTTTAGTGTAAAATTACAACTTTCATTCCTTATGGGATCCATTCAAACTTTTTCTCTTCAAACTACAACAACTTGTTGTAAAGATAACATTGCAACGCTCGTCTAAGGATATCCCAACAAATTTGTTTTCAAAACCCTTTCTCGTAACATTACATGTATGGATGACTTGGTCGTGTAGTGCAAACGATGGCAAAAGGAAGCAACTGACTGCGGAGAACTTACATGTCTGACGTGGCCTCCAAGGCACTTCGACTCCAGTCCAATGCAGGAAATGGCCGACGTGATTTTTTTTTTTTTTTTTTCTTCACGGATATTGCACTTGAGTAAGCGTCGCGGGCGATGGGTCGCCCTCACTCGCCTTGGAGGTTGCTAAGTTCCAGCTCGTCTTTGCGCCTCCGATGCTGCTGGCTAAAAAGGGAGCTGAACGGGTAGAGCTTAGCCTTGGCCGGGTACCTCTGCCCGGCCACGTCCACTTCGTAGTCCCCCCGGTTGATGAAGTCCGGGGTGACGGCGGCGGGCAGGCCGTCGGGTCCCGGGGGCGGCGACACGAACCCCAGGCATACGTGTCTCTCCAGGGTGTAGCTGTAGGCGCTGCTGGTGGTGGCGCCTGCAAGATGCCCGTTGCAGTAGATGGGCTCGCCCCACCAGGGCCACAGGTCCAGCTCGGTGTCGTGGTCGTCCAGGACCAACATGACGAAGCGGCGAAATACGCCGTCCTGGCGCTGCTGCAGCAATGCTGAGCGACCCACAAAGTCCGTGTCCTGACACGCCGCAGCAGAACACGTTGCACATTAATTAACGCTAAAAAGGAGAGCTAAAATGCTAAAAAGCTCCCTTGTTCATTCTTCCCTTCTCTCTTATAAATACGTCGATGGGATCGAATGAGTTCAACAAAAATGACGGTCACAGTATCAAGTTTCTCAATCATCCCTAAGAATTTGGGGATAGCTGGCTAGTGCCTTACCTTATCAAACTTGACGCGGAATTCCCGTCCGCACTCCAGCGGCGTGGTGAAGGCGTCAAGGTCTTGACCCCAAAAGGCAAAGAACTTCTCAATTCGTAAGCTGCGCAGCGCGTAGTATCCGGCGTTGCGGATTCCGTACTTCTGACCCACTGACATCACCTCGTTGTACACGTGTAGTGCGTACTGAGAAGAGAGGACCATTTATAATATTGTGATAAACCGTTTCAGCATAAACCATTTGCAATACTCGATATTTTTTTGGAATAGTGCCCATAAAGTGCACACTGTCCCTAAGACATAATTTTATTTTATTTTTTTTAAACTGCCCAGACATTTAATCCCAGGTCTTTTTTTTCAAATTTGGTCAAAGGAGAAAATAAAAATAGCCGATACAAAAATTAAGTGCTAATGTGACTAATTACTTTAGATGAATGAATACTAATCTCTTACTTTCAGTAATTGAGTCCCAAAATAATCACTTAAAGTGATTAAAGTCACTTTAAGAATTTAAACATACAAGTAAAAAATTACCTAAGGCACTTAATTACTAAAATAATTGAATATATGAGTTGTATTTGAGTATTAAAGAAGTGAAGTACTGTAGTACTTGCGGTATAAATGAAGAAGAAGTCATTGAGTACTTCAGGACTTAATAACCAATTAATTGATTACTAAATTCATTTAGGAACAGCAATTTCGAGACACTCCTTTAGCCAAACACTTTGGGGAAAAAACAGAAAAAATATTTGAAAAACTGCCTGGGATTGACTTTAAAAACATGTGTCTTTGGGATAAAACGAATTTAAAAAAAAAATCCACAATATAAACAATATAGTGTTACATTGTATGACATTTGATATCAATGATTATGTTGTTATTGCACACAACTGTTAAGCACTGAAATGAAATATTTTTTGAGTTTATATATGGAAACTTAAGCGAGGTATCAAACAAATGCTCGAATGTCTTCTCTTTGGCACATGTCAATAAAGTTGTGAAGCAAAGCGTACCTCGATGGGAATGTAGAGCATAAAACCCGGCTCGCCCGTGTGGGTCATGCTCATCACTCGTATTCCGTTAGCGTAACCCACGCTCATCTCCTGCAGACAGTACCAAATGTTCCCATTCATTCATATTATGAACAGTAAAACCTTTCTTTGAAGATAAAGCACATTATGCAGAGCGAACCTCGTGACTTTTCATGATGAACGTTGCAATTTTGAGACATGAACCCACCTTACAGAACATGGAGGGGAAATGATCAGGTGTCATGGAAACGTACGAGAGCTCGGCCAGAACATCCATGGCACGAGGTCCGATCAAGTTCAAAGCTGGAACAGAAGAGGTTTTTATTGATTTATTTTTGCTGACGGACGTGGAATAGCGGCTCACCCGTGTACTTCCAGCTCACGTCCTCCAGCTGAAGGTGCGGGTCGTTGGGCATGTGTTTCTTGATCCATGACCAACAGTGCACTTGCTGGTCTGTTGGAGAGATGATGAAGAAGCTGCGGCGGAAAGGACAGTGGGAAGACCTTTAACTCCAGGATTTTTTCAAAACTAGCTCCTCCTTCCAAACGCTTTAAATTTGACTGCCGATATTTTTGTCATTCGATAACCTGTTCTTGCTGAGGCGCACTACGCTGCAGTCGTTCTCATAGCCTCCCCGTTGGTTCAGCATGCCCGTGTGGACGATGTGTCCCACCGGCACGTCCAGGTCGTTGGCACACAGGTGCTGCAGCAGATCTAGGGCCTCATCTCCCGAGGACTACAGACACAGCAGAAGACATCCCATTAGGTACAAAGAAACATAATGAGCTGGAGACCGTGGGGAATAAAATGGAGGGGGTGGAAGCAATTTTACTCGACATATTTAGCTACTAATGTTGTCATGGCAAAACTCAACATTTATAATGAACAATGTTTGTAAATACAACAATTAATTGAGAAATTCCTGCAGTCCCCAAATCTGATGTGACTCAATGCTTACGCCCTTGTGATCCATTGGGTATTTTTTTTTTTTTTTTGCAACTAATATTAATATTTTTATTTGCAGCTGATACAAACTCTAAATTATGACTACGTCCTTGCATTTTGAAAACTCAAATGTCACTCAGACGTAAATGTTGATTTGAAGACTCCTATAATGCATTTCACTATGTTCAATACCAGAGGCCCCCTTTATACAAGATCTATAATGTATAAATTGGTAGGTTTCTGGTCATTTATTTTATTATTCATTCCTAGTTTTATAATTACAGGCAAATAGTTGTTACTACATTACAGTAATTGTGCTACTCCCTGGATTGTACAGTTACTTACAGCTTTAAGCACATGTATAAAAGTAACTATTGGCCACGTCAGAAAAGTAACTTTAACCGTTGAAAAACAGTTGTGACATCAGAAAAGTAACTTTCATCAACCAGAAAGTTACTTCTGCTTCTAACCACCTGCTATTGCATCACTGCCTGTAGAGAATGTGCACCCTGCTGTTTGCACTTCTTTTTCTTCTCCTATTTTGGGTATTTTCATGCGATCTACCCATACCAACCATCGACCAATATCTTCACAATCAATGCACTGAGCACCCGTTATAAATGGTGTGAAAATTCAAAATGAGGTGACTGCAAAAGAATACTGCAATGTCCAGGCTGACTTACGGTGAGCTCAAATTTGGTGAAGGACGACATGTCAATGACACAGACAGCTTCCTTGCAGCACTTGACCTCCTCCCCGACAATGTCAAACCAGTCCGGCTTGTAGAAGGTCTTGCTCTGGTCCAGAGATAGAAGATCTGCAGGAGTAAACAAGAATTCACATGCCAGTCTTTCAGGATGATGTTTGCACCTTCATCCACTTTTTCAAACTAGCCACACTCATGAAATTAGCTAACACTATGCCAGCTAATCGCAGGCTTATATAGGCAAAAATTTATGGTCACAATTTTAGCAAGTCTTTTGAACCTTTGCCATGCGGAACAAAATATTTGGGCCTCTCAAATCCGTGTTTCTCCATCCAGCGAGCTCCCTGCGTGTCCAGGCGGTCGTAAAGCGGACTCGTCCTAAGCTGCCGGCCCGTCTGGAAGTCCCATCGGGGAACTTTTAGTTCGTACAACAGCGCTGGAAACACACATACAATTTCAAGTTTCACGAAGTGTAAATTGCGTGGCCGGCGACAGAAAAACGACGACTCACGCATGACCTCCATAACGCGATGGCGTAGGAAGGTGCGGCTGCTCTGCAGGTTGCCGAAGCGCTTGATGTCCAGGGGCCAAACATTGGCGGTGGGGTAACCGTAGGTCATCCACTCCGCCAGATACCTTTGAAAAAAAAAAACCCCACAAATGTTTTGGGACAGGAAACAAAAATAAATATATTAAATCAAATAACTCACTTGCCAGCTCCTCCGGCGAAGGCCAGACCCGAGGAGTTCATGCCTGCGAGCACATAGTAACCCAAGACGCCCGGCGTCTCGCCCATTAGGCAACGCATGTCCGGGGTGAAGGACTCCGGGCAGTTCACCAGCTGCTGGATCTCAGCTGACTCCAAACTGGGCATTCTCCTCAGCAGTGCGCTGAGCATCGGCTCTGAAAGGAAAGGAAGAACCAGCTCAAAACATCTTTTGGGACCCGTATCACAAAATTGGATTAAGCTTCCTTGTAAAAGGAATCATATCAGAATGCAAGCGAAATAGCGATTTACTTGGTTCATTACATATTATTATTTTACAGCGAACTTTAGCAGCAGACAAGGTAAATAATATTTTTCCTGCTCCTTTTATTACATATTTATAAAAGGCTGCCTTTATACGTTCAGACGTAAGAAGTCCATGTCGGCCTTGAACTTTTACGAGCGCCTCTCAAGCTTCAGTACTCTCAGATTACATAACCAAGTTGCATTCAAGGTCGCCAAACTGAAGGAGTGTTGCTCACATGAGTATAGCAGGGTGAACATTGGCCCGAGTCCAATGTAGAGGACTGATTAAAGCAGCCTGTACGCACCAGTAAACATGTTTGATGGTGGAGTGGGGGGGAAAAAAAAAAACAACCTTAAACAAAGGTAGTTAAACGCAACACCTTTAAAACAAACCTCTTGCGTGGTTTAAAAATAGTTTTCACTTGATTTTTTTTTTCAAGGTTTTACTGAACAGGCTTGAGCGGGGAAAAAAAAAAGAAAAAAAAAAATCATGCTTGGGATGAAACACTCTCACGATGTGTACCCAAAACTGTTTTAAACTGTTGGCTGGGTTCACATAAAAGGTCCAAGGGGTGCTAATAAAACAGTCATTTACCAAACCCCCTAGTGGTCCTCACCAAAATGGTCCCAGTCCTCCTGCATGTTCTGAATTTCCAGCTGGTTGCGTCCCTCTGTAAAGATGGGTTTGGGATTCTTCTCGAAGCCCCCCGAAAGCAGGCCTCCCTGCCACGGCCGAGCGTATATCCTCCCGTCCATGTCGAGCACCACTGGAAGACATGTTGAGTGGTACCTTGACTTAAGAGTTTAAATCAGCAGCCCCGCATCACTATAGAACGACGAGGAATGAAACCTGGCGTGTCGGAAAGGAGTTCTTCTTGGAGAGGTTTGGTCAGGAGGTAGAAATGCTCGCAGCCATGCAGAGGGACAGAGACTTTGGTTTCGCTAGCCTGGCCCAGCTCGTATGCCCACTGAAGCAACACATTGGGAAAAACAGTCGTTTTCCAGGATTTGGAACGAAGAAAATAGTACCTCAGATACTTGAAGAAGATTTCTATTAAAAATTGCTCTTGCGGTTCATATTTATTCTTTTTTCTGCAGTTTTTTCACGTCTTTGCATGGTCATTTTTATGCAAAAGAGCCTATGGGGAAAAATACATTATGCGGTTATTTTGAGTCTGCTTCAAACTCTTTGTTATTGAGTTGGGAAAGTTGATCTTTAATGCATGTATTGAAAAATGTATAATCTAACTTTAGAATAATGTGGTCCTATGTGGCGTCCCAGAGTACTGATGAAAAATTGTACCTTTCTACCCTCCAGCATTTATATTACTCAAATATTTGAAAAAAATGTATAGTCTCCATAAAGGCTTGATTAAAACCCTGTGGGCTCACCACCCACACCCCCCCTTTTCTTTTTAATTTTACCTGTCCAGCACAGTTGACAAAATATTCACACTCGATGGAGCCGCGGTCCGTCTCCACCGCCATCACGTGGCCCTTCTCCACCAGAACCTGCTGAACAGTGGTTCTCTCCAAAATTTGAACCCCTGAGTGGAGAGACACAACCTGAAGAATCAGACATGTGCATTTTGATGTAAATTATAAATATTGTGCTGTGCCTTGTCCAGCTGCCGCCACGGCCAGGGCATGATTGACATCCGGCGGCGACACCACGGCATCTGCGGGTAGGTGGAGTGCCCCAACAAGGTCATGAATGTTCACCAAGGGGTGCAATTTGGACACATCTTTGGGTTTCACAATGTTACAGCTGATTCCCATCACCCTGGAAAAACACCAAGAAAAATCAACGACGTCAGCATCTGTCTGTGTCTTAGCGCTTCCACCAGATTAAGAATACTAGTGACTAAAAGGTCTCACTTGAGCCTCGACGCAAGGCGCTTCAAGGAAATGAAGCGGTCCTGATTTTGAGCCAGACAGAGAGACCCCGTCTTGACGTAGCCTGGACAACACAAAATGGAAGTCGAGTTCCAAAATGGACATCCGGGAGGATACAGAGGCGGCTTACCTGTCTTAACACCGGTCTCCTTCTCCAGCTGCTGGTACAGCGCGTTGGAGTAGTCGGCCATTTTGCACTCGATGGAAATGGGCTTCGCCACACTGACGATGCCGGCGCAGAGTTTAGTGGTTCCCGCTCCTAGCCTGTAAATAGGTAAAACAGTGATGTATATATGAATTCCGACATTGCACACTTTCAATAGCATTCATTAGAGTCATTTTGTCAATTTTCTATTTTATTTTTACTTTCCCCTCGTGCATTTTACTTCAAGTACTAAGTGGCCAGAGTCTTCTGTTTGCTTTTAATGTCATAGTCCATTTAAATAATTGTCAAACATGCACAATTTTTATGAATAACCGATCTGCTGTGTTCGCATTGTATTTAGAAAACAAAATTGAGTAAAACTCATTTTGGCAGCCATTTCTGATACTCGTTCACCTTAAAGCAACAGAAATTTTCATAATAACATCAACGTTTGATATGTTTTTTTAAACAAAGGTGTGCTTTGTGTAATGATCTGAATTTGGCGAGTCCATTTTTATAACATGCTCGTTAGATGTGTTATTTAAAAAAAAAAAACGTTTAAACCACAATAAAAGTACAGCGCAAACCTCACTTAAGATTCAGCATTTTATCAATTTCGCTGTGAAAAAAGGATTCCATTTTCAGAGATGTGATCATCCATCATGATTTAAAAATCTAAATTTTAGCTTTACTAAACTTTTTTTTAGCAACGTCACAAACTTTGTTGGAAATATTAAATGTTTGATGGGCCTAAATTTGCAATCAATGGCCTGCTTTGTGAACAAAAATTCTGCAGTATAAAATATTGATACTTGTAAACCCCACAAATGATTCAAGTGAATTGGCTGGAGTGCTGCTGTTTCTACTACACCAGAGTTTGTACTTTCTACTTGTTTTATCAAATACACAAAATACTTTTACCATTTAGTGACTATCACTCGTCTTCCTTTTTTCTTTTATGACTATGGTAGAAAATTGTTGAATTCCCCATACCTGCCCTGCTCCAGGAGAACAATATCAGTCCAACCCATCTTCGCCAGATGATATGCTACCGAAGTCCCCATGATGCCCCCTCCGCAGATGACCACACGGGCCTGGCTGGGCAGTGGCAGTGGCTGAGAGGAGTCCTGCATGCAGTGTGTGGAGGTCCGCAGGCCCCTGCCGGCCAACGCGTAGCCCGTGTGAGGCAGCAGTAGCCTTGGGAGCAGGACGGGGGACAGAGCCCGTGAGCTCCGCACACAGCTACACATGGCTGGCTGTGCTCTCTGTTGGCATACACAAACCATGGTAAAAAAATCATGACTTCAAAGTCACCATGTTGTTTATTTCATCAGCAAAAAAGGACATAATTTATTGTTTCTTCATATTATAAACAAAACATCAGCTCAGAATGCAATCAGAAAGCTTTACAAGACCACTCAAATGTTGCTGGACATAAGTTTGCTATTCAGAAGCTGAGCTACACTGTGGCATAGACATAGAAAGGGAAGTATATCTGTCATTCAAAAATTATGGAAATTAAACTCGAAATGTGACAAAGCCATTTTGGATTCATTCTACGTTTTCTAGTCTTTAATAATATCATAAATGTGGGTCAAAACATTGCGAGAAAATACAGAATGCGGCTCCTAGGGTGGTAGATTAGACGCACTGTACTAAAAATATATTTGAAAACAAGTTAACTTACAAAAGTCCTTCAGGTGTCATAAATGAACTCTTCCATTTCTGCTAGCTTCGAAAGCTCGTCTTGAAACAGCTCGCCCCTAACAATATTCACTTACGCTGGATAAATGTATGCCCTAACGGAATTTTGCTGTTTTATGAACCTTATAAATGTTCTCATTTGTTGGTTATTCAACCACTTGGTTTGACGATGTTTCACACCGAGACGCGGCTATTGCGGCTAATGCTAACAAACAGCTAGCAAAAAATGTCGAAGGGGAAAGTATCGAAATGTCAACAAAATGGAGAAGGGTGGTTCTGGTTTCACTGCCATCCTGGTCGTCTTACCAACTTACCAACTAATTCAGTCGCAGTCGAATTTCAGCGTCGGGATACATGTACACGAACGAACAACGGGATCGTGTTGTGATGACGGAAAAAAGTCTTGTTTGGGTTTCAAGGTAAAGCTGTCGACTGTCAATACAAGCTAGCAGTGCTGTAAGCGGATACTACTTCTGGTTGATCTTTCAAAGTAAATGTTTGTGAAAAGGTTTGTTTTGAAAGGATACTACCGTTTCCTGTTACGGATCTATTTTATTGTTAAATATGACAAAATCACGAATTAGGTTAGAATTAAAAAGGGGACGCATTAGAGACTGTATTTTAGTATTGTGCAATTGTTTGTTTAAATAAATCACCAAAATACTCAAATACAGTCAGATACAGCTCAAGAAAGGAAATAGAAATTAAATTGTGCTACTCACAAAAACTCACCTTGGAGATCCCCCCCCCCAAAAAAATCAATAGGGAACTGTTTGATATGAACTTAAATATAATTCAAGATGGGGTGTTTTGATTAGCCAGGGCGCGTAGAATATAATGTCAAGAACACTTTTTACTTGACTTGCCCTTTAATTCAAAGAACAATTCCATGATGAACAAATCAGCCCAAGACAAGTTAATATTTGCTGCATGACGAACCACAAAAGGAATAATCAACGATTTTTATTTATGTACATGTTTTTTTTCAGCTATTTACAATCACCCAAAAGTAAAACAAAGAAAAGAACACAAAGACGTTAAAACGTTATTTGTCGGTACTATAATGTGTAATGCTCATTATCATAAATGTACTGTATGTTGAATGATTCAAATCCCTTACTGTTTGACTTCGGGGTGAATTTATATAATTTAGATTCTTTATATATATCCTCCAGAGACAGAATGTCTACTACAGTGGAAAAAAAAAGAATAAACTGAGTCTCTGGAGAAAACGTACATTGGCCACTTACCACATCAACAATGAGGGGATGTTTTATTTTTTACCACAAGATGGCAGCAGAGTAAAATCATTCCGTTTAAAACCAGAAGTCCAGTGGTGAATTGGTTTAATAATCGAGCTGTTGATGATTGTTTGTTCTTTCTTTGAATCTTATTACATTGGATAGTTTTAGCTCTCGATAGCTTTTACATGCATATTAATAAACAAGATAAAATCTCATACCATAACAAATGGAATTGAATCAAAACAAATAGAACAGTTACATTTAGACCGTTACATCCTTGGATGGAATCGAATCATCTTTTGTGGAGAGATGCGCATCCCTACTTATAAGTGAATTTGACTAAATATAATCACAATAATATCAGATGTGTCACTTGACAGTAGATTTAAATAGGTGGTCCACACGCAGGCAGCAACTGGGACTGGGAATTGTGGCCCGCAAGTGTAAATCCAGCTTCGGGGTCTTGCTAGACCTCGTTGTGCTGGCTGAGCTCCTCCGAGACGCTGTTGTACTCTGTGGCCCGTGTGCTCATTCCCAGATACTGTTTCAGGAACTCGCTGAAGCGTTTCTGGTTGTTCCACTTGCGCGCCGACTTGCGGATGCCGATGAAGCCGCCGTAACGCTTTTGGTAGGACCTGGCCGGCGCCATCAACTTCCGGTAACCGTGGCGACCCTTCACGAAGCCGCCAAACCTCTTAGAGGCGCTCGGGGCCGCGTCGCTGTCGTGGGAGTCCTCGTAGTCTTCGTCCAAGGACAGGGTATCACTCGCGTCCCTTTCATTCAGGGCTAGCGCTCGGGTCATGTGAGCAAAACTCTGCAAGGCCAAGGGCACCTCTTGACTTTCATCTTCTCCTTCCTCTTCCTCTTCATCAGCAGGGAACAAGGCCTCCACTTCCTCCTGGGATCTTTTGGGCATTGATGACACCGACAAGGACTCATGGCATGTGTCCCAGGAGGACGCTGAAGATGTGGAGCCCTCACATTCGAGGACACACACCTGACAGAGAAAAAAAATATGAAAGGATTATTGCTGAATGCTTTTGAATTTCTCATACGATTGTCAACATAAATTGTGGGCTTTTTTATAATCTGTTTTTGTTTGTTTGTTTTTTTCCCCAAACTTCTGCTTTGGAGATTATTCAAACTTTTATACTGAATTTGTTCCTTGACTTAATGATTTTTTCTAGTTTTTTTTATTTTTAATTCAGAGATTAATAGATATATAATATATATATTAAAACGTTAAAAACAATTGAACCCTGAGGCAGAAACAGAAGCCAGCAAAGTGGCTACATAAAGTTATTTTACTGATGACTAGCTATTTTTTTTAGGTACTTAAGCTCAATATCCGAAATCCTTCTAATATTGGTGGGGAATGGCATGAAATCTTGATCATTTAGAAAATTCACCTTTAAAAATACTGTGTTTGTGAAAAGAAAAGAAAAAAAAGGCCCAAAAAGTGGTGGACGTATTTAAAAAAGGAGTTTCAAAGACCTGTGTCCAAATATACAGTACAAAGGAAGTCCGCCATTTTGTTTTGAAGCATCCTTTTTTAGTTAATTTGGCAAACTCTTGCACTCATAAACTAAAGTTTTGCCCCTCTCCTCCATAAAGAGAGTCACGGACACAGAAATATTGAATTAGCACAATCCAAAAAGGCAAAACACAAAGTAAAAAACCAAAACTGGCAAGCTAATGAGACAAGGACAACGAAGCAACAAAAAGTGACAGAAACCAGGACATGAAAAACAAGCCCACTGACAAGACAATGGGGAACGCCTGGAAAAGACATGGCACAAATGGCCGAGGAAGCTGATTGGAAGACGCAAGAGAGCGGCTTGTTGAACACAGGTGGAAACAAAAGACAAAATGTCCCTAAAACAAAGAGGCCAAGAACAAATACGAAACAAAAAACAGGAATTATGACAGAATCGTATCATGCTGAGCAATAATTTGGTACTTAACACGAACCAAAACAAAACATTCGTTGTTGGGTGAATCCTTCCCTTGTAATTAACCGAGCTGAATGCTGCTGTCACAAAGGCAATTAATCATCATTTGTGCCTTTTCTTCATGCCCTCAAATGTCTTTTCCGTGTGGACTCGTCGAGTAGCGAGCGTATGCATCCCCCGGAATCAATTAGCCACAACAAATTAGAGAAAGTCAAATGCCAAAAGGCTAATTTGTTGAGTCACACAGAGGAAGAAGTGCAAGGTTTGCCTCTTATCAGCAAATGAAAATTGAGTCTGTCAGGAAAAGCTTAGCACATAGTGTGTGTGTGTACATTTGTGTGTGTATAAGTGCTCTTGGTTTTTGCTACATGGTGGGGACTAAATCTCATCATTGCAGAACTTTTCCACTTGCGGGGGCCATTTTGCAGCACCCTACAAGTTTAGACTTCTTTTTGAGGGGGTGCTTTTAGAGTATAGGTGTGTAATTGATTTTGGTGGAGTTTGGGGGAAGTGTTAGGGTTTGGAAATCTTTTGTGATGGTTAAGGTTGGGGTTAGGAAATACATGAAGTCAATGGGATGTCCCCACTATGATTAAAAAAAAAAAAAACAACTATTGTGTGTGTGTTTGTTTGTGTGTGTGCGTGCGTGCAGTGTGTGCTCACCATCGTGTTGAAGGCAAGCCGTTTAGGCAGGATGAGGCTGCAGGACAGGCAGTCATCTTGGCAGTCGGCATGTGCGCCATTAACACAAAGTAGCATCAAGAGCGCCACCAGCATTTTCATGTTGGTCTGCAAATATAAAAACAGGACCATTTTTAATCTTCGGCTAGCAATTTCATATATTTTGCTGCTTTACCTCATTATTTGGCCTGATTTTTTTTTTCTTTCCAAGTCGGACCAGACTTTAATTTAGTTTCAATCGTTGCAAATTTTGTGCGATAAATGAGGGAAAGAAGGAAAAATTTTGTTACAATGATACAAAAGTTTTCCTGACATTATCAACCACATATGCCAGACAGATGGGAAACGCATACCGTATTTTCCGCACTATAAGGCGCACCTAAAAGCCTACATTTTTTTTAAAAAGCTGATGGTGCGCCTTATAATCAGGTGCGTCTTATATATGGATCAATATTGAGATTGGGATTGGTAGATGGGGAATGAACTGATAAAGTAAGCTTTACCTGTTTCTTTTGTGTGTTTACAGTTGAACAAGGTTTGTCATATTGACATTGAGTTATTATGCTATTGAGACTGTAGAGGTATTATTTGAGTTATTATTGTTATTACTTTGAGTATTACTATATTGTGATTGAAAAAGTTTAAAAATATGTCATTAATTGATGCTGCACTTTATAATCCAGAGCGCCTTGTATATGGAAAAAGTTTTAAAATATGTCATTAATTGGGGGTGCGCCTTATAATCCGGTGCGCCTTATAGTGCGGAAAATACGGTAATTGTGAAATACCGTAATTTTTGTTGTTGTGTGTTAATGAGTTATAACATCAAAGTTTGATGACTTGCTGTAAAACATGACACAGTAATAACTTAGTTTCACTAGGTCAAAGCAAAAAAATAAAAAATCGTAAGTAGAGCAAGAGTCTCAGAGAGTCGGCCATTTTGTTTTGAAATGGCCATTTTTCCGTTGTTTGATCAGTTTCAGAGATTCATATAGTTGAAGTTGCCCTCTAGATTTTTTTTTTCTGATTATTCCCACATTTGAACCAAGTATACTTAACAAACAGGTGACACTACCTTTTTAAATATTTGAGTGTTGGTCTGTGGGTGTGTTTACAGTGGCGGTGAAAAGCAGTGACTCAACGAGAGACATTTTGTCGTATCCTACAGCGAGGAGCGACCTTTAAAAGAAATATATGTCTTGAACAATAGACCTTATTAGATGCAGACATCTTGACTTGTCTGTCATAAAAAAAAAAAAACCTCACACAAGTGGTGCTAATGAAAGAATGACGGAAAAGCCGCGCTCACCTCGTCGTCATAATAATAACAATTGTGTCTACAGAACTTGATTGACATTTTTGAGGGGCAGGAAGTGAAAGATGACATTTGCTGACGCAAAATGAGACTTTTTGACCTCGTTTTAGGAGCGGGAGAAAGATGTGACTTTTCCATTCGTTTCACAAACTCATTAGCTCCTTTTATTGACGCCTTGCTTAAAACCTTTGGCAACCAAACTGCCTTTTTGTTTCACAAACTCACACATGAATGCTTATACTTTACATTCAGTGATTCATAAATTTTTTCTGACGTTACCGTAAACATTTTGCGAAATATCTCTAATGAGCTCTAAAACGTTCGATAGAGTTACACGTACCCTGGGATTATGTGAAGAAATTCCAGGGGTATGTGAGATTTTAAAATATATTTTAAAAGTAGCAAATATGCAAAAATCCTGATAAGAATATTAGAAAATTATGTGAATATTTCAGTGGAATATACTGTAATTTCATAACAAATATTTTAAAATCAGAAGGCTGATATTTCAGTGAAATAAACACCCAGTCTCTCGCATATCAGAATGCTTTAACCCACACTGTCTTTCTGCCACTTAAAAAGCTTTATTAAAAAAAAAAAGAACACTTTCTTTTATGAAAAGTTCTTCAATCGATCCCAAGGGAGCACAATTTACATTGATAGCAATTTTACGCTTATTAATTATCTATTTTTTCATTTTGTTTTTTATATCTCAATAGCTCAAGAAAGACCATTATACAATTCTAAAATCACTAAAAAAAAAGATTAAATATTGCAACAGCCCAGCAGGATTTTGCCCGAATGTCTAGATTACTCACCGGGCTTGTGTGGTGATCAAAATCTTGAAGATAATTCCGCCCTTATGGGGACCTTAGAAAAAGACCAACTGAATCTAAAACGTTTGCCTTGGACCAAAAGGGCAAACTTCTTTTCAGCAATGACGTCGTGAGGTATTTTTGTGAATCTGAAATTTGTCATAGGCTCTGTAGGCCAAACTTTACGAAGTTACATGGACAACAGGTAATGAAGATATATACATATATTTTTCTAATGTTGTCTTTTAGAGTGACTCATTCAGCTTCAGAGAAACAATTTAAAACATATTAAGGAGACGCTGCTGATTTTTAAACGACTGCTACCAGTAATCTAATGCCGTATTGAATTCACGTTACTTTCTTATATAAGCAATGTAAACGACTGCCATTTTTTGCCCTTTTCTGTTCCCATTGCAGAAAACGAATGTGCTGATTGAATTGAGCTAAGATGTCCCATCGACTGTCAGGTCCTCAAGGGAGCTCCATGAAAGCAATTAATTTGTTTTTAATGAACCGATTTACTGCCGAGTAAACCAGCTTATTAAGGCCATTACTGGCTGTTGGTTGAAGTCTCGTATGATTACCTACAACCTACAAAAATATCCAATCCACAAAAAGAGCTGTGACAAGTGAGGTCCGAGACCGGTTGAAGGTAATGGAAAATTAGGTCAAGTCAAGCGTGAAAAAAGGAAAATGTTGTACAGTATCCGGAAATACTCTTATCGAATAGTTTATTTTTCTCAATGATTGCTTTTCCATCAAGAACATGACCAGCTTGAAAATAAATGACTTCCGGGCAACCTAAAGCCGGATTATTCATGGCTGATTGAACACACCGTACAAACTTGAAATTGCGCAACTTGGTTTTCTTCGCCAAGTTTCTTTCTTCTTCTTTTTTTCTTTTTTATTAATTGACCATTCATTTACATGCTGGGTGCAGAAACGGTATGGATTATAACCTTCCAATTAACCTCAGCCTATACTGTTATATATATATATATATATATATATATATATATATATATATATATATATATATATATATATATATATATATATATATATATATATATATATATATATATATATATATATATATATATATATATCGTGTCTCCTAATTGAAGCCTGTTCACATCCTGACAGTAATTTCACAGCATTTGTCGGGCCCACTCAAAATACAATTTATTGATAACTGCCTGGCCAATCCATAGCACCAATCAGCTTGATTGAAATGCTAATTGTCGCCCACTTGTGTTAGTCAATGTAATCACTGTCGCTCATTGGTGTGCGCCACAAAAGCATAAGGACAAAAAAAAATCCATTTTGCAGCGAGACAATGACGCATCGTTGTGAGTTGGTTGTTCATCGAGAAATTCCATAAACTGCAAAATGGATGTAAAAACCTCTCCAATATATAGTTTACTTTGGACTTTTTTGTATTTTGTCAAGTATTATTCAAAATTGTTCAAATTCATACTGTGGCGGCGTTATTTCAAGCAGACATAGTAAGCTAAATCCAATCTTCTTGTTCAATGTGTCTAATCACCTCTGGTCGATAAATGGATATGGACTCACACTCACACACACACACACCACATAGGGTCATATCAGACAATTTCCTATTGATTTTCTTCGTTTGGATCTCCAAGGTGAGGTCGTTAATGGCTTCCTTTAATTTCTATTTAGACGGACATGTCTTGGAAAAAACCCAACAAGTGGTATTAGCAACATGTGAACGGCGGCCGGCGAGCACTGAAAGCGCAGCTGTTCGATATCCTGCTAGACTAAAGATGTGATTAACACAAAATACACAGCGGAGTGAACTCAAGTCCACACGCACACAAAACCCAGATGATGTTTAGGAGACATAAGTGTGAGGCCTTTTTAGACAATCAAAAAAGAAGAAAATCATTAGCAGTGAATGGAAGAAAAAGAGTAGTCCCTAAAATCAAAGCAACCATGTGTAAAAAAAAAAAAAAAGGAAGTTATAACCTCTGTTAATAGAGATGGTGTGTAAAAAAAAAAATCTTGTTGAAGCATTATGAATACACAATACGATTTTATGAACACTTATGCAATTGAATGATGACAGAACCTTTAATGGGACTTCAGTTGCTCTGTCTTAAAATTTTAGTGTGCAAATCATTGCTTGCACTCCTATTGAGACACACACGCACATACAGATATAAACAATTCCTTATATGGTATTATTGCGAAACTTGTAATCTTTCTTTGTAACATTTGTAGTAAAACGAATCGTAGTGCCCGAGAACGTCGGAAGAACTTAGTGCTCTCTCCTTCTTTTGCAAAACATTGTTTTGACTCCTTCTTTGCCTTCGTTTTTGATCAAATCTGACAATCATTTTGATATTTTCAGAGCTTGATGCGGGCTTCATGATGTGCATGTGAATTTTCCCAACAATTGGTCCTTGTTTTTTGACATTAATCGACACTGTGCCTTTTTGAACAAAGCGTTGAGTGATGTTCCACTGAGGTGTTCTACTTTTACTCCAGCTTTGAGCGATATTTCCTCCCCAAAAGTGTCAGTCATCAATGAGGGTCAGTTGCATAAAGTGCAACAATTTCTACGCCAAATACATGCATAATCGCTCATTTAAACCTTGTGCAGTATTTTGCTCATTTTTTTGGGCATTTTCTTCCAAATCATTCTTGCATTATTTTAGCCAACGGATAACACACTAACGGGAGTGTGATAACTCAAGGCTCGTGCCATGTTGAACGGCGACATGTTGTCACCATCTGGGTGAAATTTCAGCTCCCTAGTGTTTTTTTTCAATGCTTTTCCTTTGAGAAACGCCTTAAAGAGCAAATGTTTGGAGAAAAAACTGCAATAGGATTAAAAAGAGACTTGACCCAACCTAACTGTAAATACATGAAAACCTGAATGTGAGTGTCCTTCTTTTTTAAACAGGTCTTGTCAAGGCCAAACAAAAGATAAACCACACATGTGCAGGCTTTAATCCTGATGTCTCGCCACTCGTGACAAAAACGCTTTTCTAAGCCGACGTGAGGAAACGAGCCCCGCTGGTAGGATAACACAGAGCACCCTGCAGCCCTCCGCGCCCTAGCACAAAGGGATGCGCAGGGATCCCTGTTGTTTTGGGGACATTGCTTCTTTGGATTAACGGCTCTCATTCACTGTCGCTTTCATGACGGCATTCTGACGCGTGACCCATGACCGCTCACGATTTCATTCTCCTTACATGCAATCCTTCTCACACAGACACTCAGTTGAATTAGAATGGCGGGGCTGTCAGTCATATAGTGTGACGGAAATTGAGTTTTATTCACATTCTGCGGTAGATGGACTTTGGTGACTTTGCAACCCAACTTGGAAAAGAGTCATGAATTAAAAGATGGAAGTTTATATTATTTTACTTTAAAAGATTTCATGAAAGTACATTGGATAATAACAAAACAAAAAACAGACTTTACAGTAGTAAGATGATGCATCGTATTAACTGTGGATCTTTGGGGCACCATACCATTTGGTACATTTGTTAAATAGTCACATTTCACAGAAAAAGAGTCATATTAAAGAATCAAATAAAGCTTTCACGAGAGTCATTGAAATATAGATTTTTTTTTAATGATTTTATGTTAATTCCAAGATTAAAATATTCAAATAAATATCTACTAGAAGCCTAATAATAAATAGTTGCAAGAAAATGTGATTAATAGCGATAACGTTTTGTGATTTTATATATATAAATATATATGTATGCCCTGTAGTTGGCTGGCAACCAGTCCAACGACAGCTGGGATAGGCACCAGCAAGCCCGCGACCCTTGTGAGTACAATA